>NC_086448.1:757431070-757731070 GCF_028390025.1 Pseudophryne corroboree
CTGCTATGGGTGAGGGGTGATGGTGCTGGGAAAGGGGTGCAGGGGCAGAGGCAGAACTAGCGGCGGTGCTAGGGGGCACCAGACAAAATCTTGCCTAGGGCATGATATTGGTTAGGGCCGGCTCTGCCCTAATTAATCAGAGAATGAATGAGATGATCACTGACTGCTGGTTAATACATGTACACTGCGCACTTCCAGTGCTTTGATGGGATCCTACCTACAGGCATATTGGAGGTGATCTACCAACAAGAACAAAACAATATTGGACAGGCAACTTTACAGCTCTGAATCTCTATGGGGCAAAGCACTGACTCAGAAGTGGAACCGAAGAAAGTGGCTTATCTGTATATACTGTCCCAAGAGAACTGATCAACCAAGTTATCCCATTGGATTTTGTGGAGGACGCTGTGGAATTTTACATGCTGAGGTTTAACCATTAAAGTACACTGATTAGCTATATCACAGGTTCTCAAACTTAGTCCTCAGGACCCTACACAGTGCATGTTTTCCAGGTCTCCTCACAGAATCACAAGTGAAATAATTAGCTCCACCTGTGGACCTTATAAGAATGTCAGAGAGTAATGAATACACCTGTGCTCCTACTGGGTTACCTGCAAAACGTGAACTGTGTGGGGTCTTGTATACAGAGTTTGAGAACCACTGAGCTATATGAACAGCTAAACCACAGGTTCTCAAACTCGGTCCTCAGGACCCCACACAGTGCATGTTTTGCAGGTCTCCTCACAGAATCACAAGTGAAATAATTAGCTCCACCTGTGGACCTCTTAAAATGTGTCAGTGAGTAATTAATACACCTGTGCACCTGCTGGGTTACCTGCAAAACATGCACTGTGTGGGGTCCTGAGGACCGAGTTTAAGAACCACTGAGCAAAATAATCTCTCTACTGATGGGATGTCTCAATCTCTCTACTGATGGGATGTCTCAACGTCCACCTGCAGCATACTATACACAAAGTCATGATTCAAAAGGCCTTTAGATGAAATGACTGATCCAGGGTAGCTTTTTGCACATCTGTCACTGGGGAATTACTAAAAATAATTTTTTTTATTGTTGTGGTGAGGCAGTCTATCCGTGGAGCTCTGCAGTTGAAATTCATTTACTATTTTTTAACAAATAAAACAGAAAAAATTATTTTCCCTCTGAGAGGAAAAAGCATAGCTGTAACCACACTTTCCCAGCCCATACAAAGTGAAAGCAGAACTGCAAAAGAAACAATGTACACAATATATAATGCAAAAGGCCAGATTCCCCCTTTAACATCAGCCTGTCGGATATAAGGTTATTACATTGCTATTACTGGGAATACGCAAGAAAGATTTAACTAAATTATTTAAAAGTGCAATGTAGTGATGAGAAAAACATTCCTGGGTATTAAGACATCCTAGGGGTAAATTTACTATGGTGGGCGGTTTTTTTTTAGCGCTGATGTTGCACATAGCAACCAGATTCTACTAAACATTGCTCTAGCTGCTTCTAGAAGATAATATAATCTGATTGGTTGCTATGGGCAACATCACCAGTTCTAAAAAAAAAAAACCTCACATCTTAGGAAATTTACCCCCTAGAGTTAGCGGAGAAGGGGTATGGATCTCAGGATATTATAGATTTAGGTCACATGTAAAGAACAACTACTTTAATCCAACAAGTCACTTCCATTAAATATATTACACAACCTAGGTATTGGCTAATACAATGTGCAAGTAAGCTTTATGTTGGAAGGGGTTTAGTATGACACACTGACGGTCAAAATCCCAACAAGGTCAAAATCAATTTAAAATGTTGACAGGTCAAAAAATCAACACAAGTTTAAAAAAATAAAATAAAATTGTGTGTATGTCCACATGGGGTCTGGGACTCCAGGTCGACACCAAAAAGGTCGACACACCTTAGGTCGACGTCAATTGGTCGACACACCTTAGGTCGCCACATGGAAAAAGGTCGACATTAGTTTTTTATGTTTTTTTGGTGTCGTTTTCTTCGTAGTGTGACCGGGAACCCCAATTAGTGCACTGTGTCCCCTCGCATGGCGAGCGTTCCAATCGTAGTCCGCGTGGATCGTTAAGTATGAAAAGGTTCCAAAAAAGAAAAAAATTGTGACAAACACGTCAACCTTTGTCCATGTCGACCTAAGGTGTCGACCAATTGGCGTCAACCTAAGGTGTGTTGACCTGGAGTCCGGATACCGTCCACATGGACACGGTATAAGTGTACCGCGTTCCCTCGCATAGCTCGCTGCGCTTGGCACACTATTATATTCCCCCCTCCAGGTCCACTGGGATGGTAAAATATGAACAGGTCGGTTTTAATTAAAAAGTCATGAAAAACTCATGTCGACTTTTTGACCTGTCGACATGTTAAATTTTGGTATTTTGACCTTGTCTGTATTTTAAATGTCGGGAATTTGATTGTCAGTAGATTGACCGCATCCCGTTGGAAAATACAGCCTGGATTCCTGAAAAATAGTATTGTTTATTACCTAGTTGCCCTTCACCGACTAGGTGCATTATTTAATAGCCGGCGAGATGCGGACATGGACGCGATTCCAGCAAGTTAGCCCGTATTTTAAAGTAGCGATAATTTAAAAGGCAAACCAGGTTGCCGCTTTAAAAACACAGGCTAACTCATTGGAATTGCGTCCGTGCCTGCATCTCCCAGGTTATAACATGAGGCCCTAGAGCTGCATTTTTCAAACACACGGAGACTCCTACTGGAACTAGCAGATGATTGTACAAAAGGCATTTCTGGGGTCACAGTAGTAACACACAGACGCATTTCTTGGACAAATATTAGCTTTATGACAAATATTATTTAAATATAGATTTATCCTAACAGCACGGCAATAAACCGCTCAGCTTGATGAAACTCTTATCTAATCTAAACTGTGCACTGGGACCATCGATGACGAGTGCTAACATTTTATCCAGGGTGTGTAGAATGTAGAAATACAAAAATTAAAACCTCCAAGGTATATTACAGATCGCTGTGTATTTTGGCAGGTGACGCTGATTTGGAGGAAAACATCTGGAATGTTTTCTTTTACTAGTGGCTAGCACAGCATGAAAGATGTATTTACAATCTGTTCATATCACAGATTGTGCCTTTCTCAGGGCTAATGATTACTATTGGAATGGCCAAATTCTTGGCAAACAAACTTGTACAAATATGTAAATGAATGCTATAGCAAGACATGGCCACGGGAGGGGTTTCACACTTCATAAATGTAGTTTGAAGCCAAAATATTTGCATTCAGAAAGATAATTAAAGCGGACAAGAAATATATTTTGTGACATTTAATTCCCTGCAAGCCTTCATTACTGCAAAAGCGGTTTTATGGTTTTATAAATCATCCTGACATTGATCCAGGGCTCGGGAAATCACGGAGGTCAGGTCGCCATGGCCCCTAGATTTTGCTGCCTGGCTACAAGATTATGCAGGGAGGGAGGAAGCAGATCCGCTTCAGCCACAGAAGCCTCAGCGTAAATTTGTGGGCGAACCTGTATAGTGGCAGCCATTTCATGCACAAGATGGAAGCATGTGCCGAGTGTCTCCGATAAGAGGGTCTATGCATGGCCGGGGACTGCGGCTTTGGAGGGGGTAGTGATGTGGCCACAGGGCAGGGGGGGTTGTTTGCCCAGAGGGTGGCTGTGGAGGGGTGGTTTACCTGGGGGTACTCCCTTAGTTGTGGGGGTTGGTTAGCTGCTCATTCATGTGGCTGGCATTTGTTTGCCCAGGTGGGGGGGGGGGGCATAGCTGCACAGCAGAGTGGCTTTGAAACCTGGTTGGCCTGGGGGTACCCCCTTAATCATGTGGCTGTGGAAATTGGTTTGCCTGGAGGATGGGGGTAAGATACTCAGTAATGTGGCTGTGGGGGGTGGGTGGGGTGGTTTAGTTTTTTTTTTGTTTTGTTTTTTTTTTTTTTTTGGGGGGGGGGGGGAGATCTGGCTCCTACAGTATAATCATGGCTCTCAGATTTTAGAAAAATTTGTTAAACCCTTCTTTAATCCAATGATATACTTAGAACAGGTAAGCGTACGAGGAAGTAAAGAAAATATTCCAGCTTCTTATTGCCAATCCACAGATTTGTTACTAAATTGGGAGCCAGAAAGCCCAACAGAATAAATGCTCAACCAATTTCATATGCTTCATCCACTGTCACATTGCACAGATTCAGCTAGCAATGTATTATATACTCAGATTAGCCATGACATTAAAACCACCTGCCTACAATTGTGCAGGTCCCCCTCGTGCCAAGACAGCTCAAGGCATGGACTCCACAAGACCTCTGAAGATGCCCTGTGGTAGCAGATCCTTTAAGTCCTGTAAGTTGTGAGGTGGGGCCTCCACGGCTTTGACTTATTTTTCCAGCACACTCCACAGATGTTCGAACAGACTGAGATTTGAGTAATTTGGAGACCAATTCAACACTTTAAACTGTATGTCATGCTCCTCAAACCATTCCTGAACAATTTGTGCAGTGCGACAGGGTGCATTATCCTGCTGTAAGAGGCCACTGCTATCAGGGAATAATGTGCCCTGGATGGGGTTTTCTTGATATGCAACAATGTTTAGGTAGGTGGTACATGTCAAAGTAACATCCACATGAATACTGGTACCCAATGTGTCCCAGCAGAACATTGCCCATAGCATCACACTGCCTCCGTCTGCTTGTTTTCTTCCCATAGTGCGTCTTAATGCTTTGGCATGAGGAAAAGCCTAGGCTGCTCGCACTGGTGCCCAGATTCGAACTCTATATAGCTTCTATATGCTTTTATTGTGCAGATAAGGTAAAGGGAGAAAAACGCTTGGCGCGGCTGAGTGGCACAGGACCTGGTGTGCAGAGAGGGTTTACTTGGAGCGACTGAAGTAAGAGGACACATCTGTACCTCATATTGGTATTCAAAATAACGTACAAAATAGTAGTAACACTGAATATCAGGAATTGTACTGTGCAAATAGTCTGTTTTGAAGCACGAAAAATCCAAGGGACACTTTGGGAGACTGCCCCAGAAAATTAGGGACAAGTGGATTTTATCATCATTCCGGAAAGAAGAAAGTAATTAAACTCAATTCAATAACACTACGTATGGAAGTCATAACGCCAAAACCAATGTACAACTTTGTAAAGCACCTGCCACTAAATGGTTAAAAAGTATTCACCACTAAATGGTTAAAATAGCTGAAGCTATTTAAATTACATCGTAATGGTTTTATATTCAAATTTATTTAAAAAATGAAAGCAAACATCGAAACAGCTGCAACATATATTTTTCTTTTAAATGGCTGAGTTTGGCAACATGAAAAGAATGGGAGGCCAGACCTCTGTAGTACAGAGAGACGGACAAACAGAACCTACAAAATAATCTCATCTTTTCCTGTGTGTAAGTGGGGTAATGTAATGAAAAGAGGGCTTTTTACTATGATTTTCATTAGCTTGTAAATTGATAATAAATGCACTTTGCACAAATCAATAGTCACACGCTACTTCACATACTGTAAAATCTCTTAAGTGTATAGGATTTATCTAGCTTTGGTAAAAGCATAACGTTGTATGACAAGTATATCAAGACAAATGGAAATGAAACTATTACGCAGTTGATCAATGAAGGTTAAGTGATCATTATATCATGAACAAAGGATTCCAATTAACCAATTTTTCCATCATTACTCTTAACCCACAAATATGCAGCTGCGGCCTGTGCCGGCCATACTCCCCTGTGTACGAACATGGTGAATGTGTGTAGTGTAGCTATCGGGAGGAAGCAATGCTTGTTTGTAAGGAATCCAACGTTTCCTCTCTGCCAGAACACTTGTTTAGAAAAGCCACGTTAGACTTCTATTTAAAGCTACAACTTGGCCAACTAGGAAATGGCCGGCTGGCTAGAGATCAACTTTGTGGCAGTGCCAACTGGCCTCCAGCTAAACAGTGTGCAGGATAATTTCAACATGCATTTCCAAGTAACAAAAACTGTACTTTACATAAATGCTGAAGACTGTGGCTGGGGTCCAGGAAAAGTAAAGACAATAAGCCCTTGGTGTGCAGAACGCACAAATGCCTTTATCGCTCAAATGTCATAAGAAAAACAAAGTCGCACAACCTAAAGAAATCCACACATGTCCAGGAAGTGTGTGCGGTCAGGAAATGAGATAGATAGATAGATATAGATAGATAGATAGATAGATAGATAGATAGATAGATAGATAGATAGATAGATAGATAGATAGATAGATAGATGTCTTATTTCATTCTTTTTGAGTGTGCGCGGTCAGGAAATGAGATAGATAGATAGATAGATAGATAGATAGATAGATAGATAGATAGATAGATAGATAGATAGATAGATAGATAGATAGATAGGAGAGATAGAGAGATGTCTTATTTCATTCTTTTTGGAGCAATTCGCAATCACACAAAGGTAATATTGCAAACACTGCCACAACTTCCTAAGAGACATAACCATAAACAATTTTCCATTCATTTCAAAGATAACGGACTTGGGGCCTAAATCAGACCTGATCTAAAAAACGCACGCCTACAATAAAAGTCCACCCCGCATGCCGGGTCCTGGCCCCTGGCAGCGATGCTTTCGCACCTGCCAAGCAGCTCTATGCCTACGTAGCCTAGCTGCGAAGGCAGACTGCTACCCACCATGTTTTTGGCTCCAACAGCCGCTGCGACCTGCCCCAGCAATGCACCCCCCACCCAACGCCGCTGACACACCTGCCCCTGACCGCCTCGGCCTGTCAATCAGGCAGATGCCGTCGCATCTCACTGTGTGCGCACACTGCACTGGCCTTCAGCCTGCGTATGCCGCCGCTGCAGCAACCAGGTCTGAATTAGGCCTTTGGTTGCAAAACACCAGTAACACACTCGTATTTAGCATGCTGTGGCAACCAATACTTGTGCTATATGGCTTGATTCATTTTTCTTTCAAAAGCAGTTTTTTCTCCAATGCATCGGATAGAAGTGGCAGGGGCAAAAGGAGGATTTCTGAAGGGGGGGTTCCAAATGTTTGATTTATAAAGCAACAGTCGCCAGCCCATGAAGGATGCATAATTAGCATGTAACAAGCTATAAGGTGGGGTGTACTAAGCTTGGAGAGTGATACAGTGGAGAGAGGTAAAGAACCAGCCAATATGCTCCTGACTGTCATTTTCCAAATGTAGCCTGTAAGGTGGCAGTTAGGAACTCATTGGCTGGTACTTTATCTCTCTCTCCTTTATTACTCCACAAGGCTTAGTACATCTCTCCCATAGTCTGCCCCAAACAAAGTGCAGTTTATGCAATACAGTACTTCAGACATATGAGGCCCAATGATCACGCTAAGCCACTTACCAGATTCCCCCTCTCTTACGATGATTGAGCACTCACATCCACACGCAGCAGACAGGGAGGAAAATCTCTGGGCATGTGTAGCAGCTCCATTCAGCCCTTTATATTGCATGTAGTGGCCACTGGCCAGGCTGTGGGGAAGGGGGGTTTCCGGGCAACTGTATGTATGTGCGATGCCCTTACACAGTGCTCTATTTAGGAAGCTTCCTAATTCCGCTACACAGGTAGAACTGGCTCTTCTTCAAAAAGAAGGAAAAAAAGCTGAACAGCTCGGAAACCTGCGTGGCATACTGGGGATCCATACACTGGCACTATACCCACTGATCAATCATGTCTTCTCATCAGATAGACAGCAAAAGACAGCTGTCAGTGCATTCATCACAATCTTTTTCCAGGGATGTCCGCATTTCACAATGCACAGACCCCTGACAGAGTCACCTATCTATTCTGAATTACTAAAACAAACAAAAAAAATACGATTGCTTTTTAAAATCGGTGTTAGCGTGGCGCGCTCTCTTTTGGTTTATACATAGCAACAATACATTATCATGCGTAAAGCGAAAAAGGCCATAATCATTGTTATAAACTGTCCTACATCAAGTCCCAGGTTTTACGTGTCTGTATTTTCACATATTAACCAGCTGCTATTTCTCTGCCCTCTCTTCTTATGCCTTTGCTTTTGAAAGTTATAATGCAAACAAATGAGATACTAAAATTCAGTAAACATGATATGATGGCAACTGCAGTAATCCAAAGCCTACCACTGTGGTCCTGCGCATAATATGCTGAGACATTCTATTTTAACAGCGGAGTGTGGCACAATAATATTCTGTAAGGGGGGAATTCAATTGGGAGTGATGTTACAGCGGGTATACAAGCTCCCGATTCCTACGCAATAAAAAAATAATATAGTTGCAAAAAAACTAAGTACTTATGGTAGACTTCCCGTCAATAACTATTTCTCCCAAGTCCACAGTATCCACAGGATAACATTGGGATATAAGGTAGCGTCAGCGGAATGGCACCAATCGATCAAAGATTTCGGCATCCAAGAATGGACTGGGCCAGTCTCCTATATCCCCGCCTCTTGGCTCAAGCAATTCAGTTATTTTCCAAAGCTCAAGGCAGGAGCATCATACAGAGCCCTAGTCAGGCGAGAAGAACACATACACACACTTCCACACAAGAGGGAAGAGGATTAGTAAGTGTAAAGATCCTCAAATCAGGTGCGTCAGGGTGGGATCCCTGTGGATACTGTGGACACTACTTATTTCTCCTGCAGGGTCCACAGATTATCCACAGGAAAACATTGGGATGTCCCAAATCAATATGATTGGACAGGAGAATCCTTCGCCTGAATGGAGTGTTCTGAGGTGCAAAGGTATCAAAGGCATAACCGTCTAATGAATGTGTTAACAGAAACCCATGTGGCTGCCTTACACATCATTCAGCTGAGGCACCACGTTGTGCTGCCCATGAAGGACCTATCTTACGAGTAGAGCGAGCAGAAACATCAGCCGGAATAGGGAGATCAGTTTGAGCGCATGCTTCTGATTTAGTCATCCACAGCCACCTCGCCGGTGTCTGCTTGTCAGCAGGCCATCCTATCCGTAAAGAACGAAGAGCGTGTCTGTCTTTCTAATGGCACTGGTATGACGTAGATCCTTAATGCATGGACTACGTTCACTGATGCATCTCCCGCAGAGAGGTCCTGTCCCTGAAAAGCCGGAACAACAATCTCTTCATTGAGGTGTAATTTAGAGATCACCTTAGGAAGATAGAGCAGTTCTCTGAACTAGATCTGGTTATCTGGATGAAACATCAGAAAAGAAGGGCAACATAACGCCCCTAAATCTGAGACTCTTCTAGCTGAGGCAATTGCCAGTAGAAATAAAACTTTTGCTGTCAACCATTTCAAATCCGCTTTATTCAGTGGTTCAAATGGGGCAACTTGAAACGCCCTAAGGACTATTTCTAGATCCCAAGGGGTTGTAGGGGGAACAAAAGAAGGCTGAATGTGAAGCATTCCTTGAAAAAAAGTGCAAACATCCTGTAGGTTAGCAATTTTCCTTTTGGAACCATACGGTTAGTACCGACACTTGTACTTTTAAGGAATACATACGTAGACCTTTATCCATTCTTGCTTAAAGGAATGCTAGAACTCTTGAAACCCTGAAAGACCTCTGGTAATTTCTGGCAGTGTACTAATGAATATAAGCATGCTAACCAGTAATAAATGCGGGCCAAGGATTGTTTCCTTGACCTAAGCATTGTTTAAATTACCGGTTGTGAAAATCCTTTTGCTTTCAGGATGGATGTCTCAAAAGCCACGCCGTCAAAGACAGACAATCCAGGTGTTTGTAATGACAAAGACCCTGAGACAATAGATCTGCACATTGAGGCAGTATTAGTATCACGGCGCCCTTTCCTTGTTTGATTTTCCAAATCACCCTGGGCAACAGGTAATTGGCCAGATGAAACACCCATCTCACTGACAGAGCATCAACGAAGATCGCTTTGGGATCCTTTGTCCTTGACCCATAAGCAGGAACTTTGTTGTTCTGACAAGAAGCCATGAGGTCTACGGCAGCCCCCATTTGTCAACCAGAATCTGGAAGGCTTCTGGGTGTAAGGCCCATTTGATAACATGAATGGCATGTCGACTGAGAAAATCCGCTTCCCAGTTTTGGACTCCCGGAACGAACACTGCGGACAAGGCCGGATGATGAAGTTCTGCCCACCTTAACGTGCGTCTTACTTCCTTCATTGCCTTTTGGCTGCAAGTTCCTCCCTGATGATTGAGGTACATTACTGTTGTCGCATTGTCCCAGCGAATCTGAACCAGTATGTTGTTTACCTGAGTGAATGCCATACATATGGCCCAAAGTTCCAATATATTTATTGGCAGGCAATTTTCTTCCTTGGTCCACTGCCCCTGGAAGCAACACTTTTCTGACACTGCTCCCCAGCCCTGGAGACTGGCATCCGTTGTCAAATCTCCCATTCTGAGATCCAAAAGGGTCGCCCTTTGTCCAGATGAGATGTCTGTAACCACCAGGCTAACGACCTCCGTACTTCCTGAGAAAGGACCATAGTCTGTGTTTTTATCGTCTGATGCATTCCATTCCATCTGAAAAGCATCAGATGTTGAAGGGGCCTCGAGTGCAATTAAGCATATTCCACCATGTCGAATGTTGATAACATAGATCCCATTACTTGCATTGCTGCATGAATGGATACTCTTCGACTGTGTAGTAAATCCTGAATCCTTGTCTGTATTATGGATATTTTGTTCAGAGGTAGAAAAACTCTGAAGCCTGGAATCCACTACAGCCTCCGGGTGCGTCATGTGTTGTGACGGAACCAGGGAAGACCTCGCTCAATTTATGAGCTATACTTTGCTTTGTTAACAGGCTTTTGTCATTTGTAGATGGCACTGGAGAATTTCCTGAGAGTGGGTCAAGATTAACATATGATTAACCTGACGACGAAGATAGGCATCCATCACCACCATAATTTTGGTGACCCTTTTTGGAACTGTAACCAGTCCAAATAGTAGGGCCTGAAACCGAAAATGTTGCCAGAGGATAGCAACCCTGAGAAAGCACTGATGTTCTGGATATCTAGAGATACCATAAAATCCTCCAGCTCCAAGGTCAAGCCAACGGAACGTAAAGATTCCATATGAAACTGAGGCATCCAAATGTATCTGTTCAGAGTTTTGAGATTGAGAATGGTCCGGTATGACCCACTTGGTTTCTGTTCTAGAAAATAAGATTTTAAACCTACCGGTAAATCTTTTTCTCCTAGTCCGTAGAGGATGCTGGGGACTCCATAAGGACCATGGGGTATAGACGGGCTCCGCAGGAGACATGGGCACTAAAAAGAACTTTAGAATGGGTGTGCACTGGCTCCTCCCTCTATGCCCCTCCTCGAGACCTCAGTTACAGAAACTGTGCCCAGAGGAGACGAACAGTACGAGGAAAGGATTTTGTTAATCCAAGGGCAAGATTAATACCAGCCCACACCATCCACACTGTATAACCTGGAATATACGAACCAGTCAACAGTAAGAAACAAACAGCATCAGTCAGAGACTGATCAAACTGTAACATAACCCTTATGTAAGCAATAACTATATACAAGTCTTGCAGAATTTAGTCCGCACTGGGACGGGCGCCCAGCATCCTCTACGGACTAGGAGAAAAAGATTTACCGGTAGGTTTAAAATCTTATTTTCTCTTACGTCCTAGAGGATGCTGGGGACTCCGTAAGGACCATGGGGATTATACCAAAGCTCCAGACCGGGCGGGAGAGTGCGGATGACTCTGCAGCACCGATTGAGTAAACAGTAGGTCCTCATCAGCCAGGGTATCAAACTTGTAGAAGTTCGCAAAAGTGTTTGAACCCGACCAAGTCGCCGCTCGGGAAAGCTGTAATGCCGAGACGCCTCGGGCAGCCGCCCAAGAAGAGCCCACCTTCCTAGTGGAATGGGCCTTTACTGAATTTGGTAACGGCAATCCAGCCGTAGAATGAGCCTGCTGAATCGTGTTACAGATCCAGCGAGCAATAGTCTGCTTAGAAGCAGGAGCGCCAACCTTGTTGGCTGCATACAGGACAAACAGAGCCTCTGTTTTCCCAACCCGAGCCGTCCTGGCTACATAAATTTTTAAGGCCTTGACTACATCAAGGGACTTGGAATCCTCCAAGTCCCCCGTAGCCACAGGCACCACAATAGGTTGGTTCATATGAAACGATGAAACCACCTTAGGCAAAAATTGAGGACGAGTCCGCAATTCTGCTCTATCCACATGAAAAATCACATAGGGGCTTTTGTGAGACAAAGCCGCCAACTCAGACACCCGCCTTGCAGATGCCAAGGCCAACAACATGACCACCTTCCAAGTGAGAAATTTTAATTCCACTGTTTGAAGTGGCTCAAACCAGTGAGATTTCAGGAACCGTAACACCACGTTAAGGTCCCATGGTGCCACTGGAGGCACAAAAGGAGGCTGTATGTGCAGCACTCCCTTTACAAAAGTCTGGACTTCTGGGAGAGAAGCCAATTCCTTCTGAAAGAAAATTGATAGGGCCGAAATCTGTACCTTAATGGAGCCTAATTTTAGGCCCATATCCACTCCTGTCTGCAGAAAGTGGAGAAAACGGCCCAGATGGAAAACCTCCGCAGGAGCATTCTTAGTTTCACACCAAGATACGTACTTCCTCCAGATATGGTGATAATGCTTCGCCGTCACCTCCTTCCTAGCCCTTATCAGAGTAGGGATGACTTCTTCCGGAATGCCCTTTGCTCCGTGTCTAGAATCATGCCCAAGAAAGTCAACCGAGTCGTTGGAACCAACTGTGACTTTGGTAGATTGAGAATCCAGCCGTGTTGCTGCAGCACGCTTAGGGAGAGCGACACGCTTTTCAGCAATCGATCTCTCGATCTCGATTTTATCAGGAGATCGTCCAAGTACGGGATAATTGTGACTCCCTGCCTGCGCAGGAGCACCATAATTTCCGCCATTAACTTGGTGAAAATCCTCGGGGCCGTGGAAAGCCCAAACGGCAACGTCTGAAACTGGTAATGACAGTCCTGTACAGCGAATCTCAGGTACGCCTGATGAGGCGGATATATGGGGACATGAAGGTATGCATCCTTTATGTCTAGTGATACCATAAAATCCCCCCCTTCCAGGCTGGCGATAACCGCCCTGAGCGATTCCATCTTGAATTTGAACCTTTTCAAGTACAGGTTTAAGGATTTTAAATTCAGAATGGGTCTGACCGAGCCATCGGGTTTCGGGACCACAAGCAGGGTTGAATAGTACCCCTTCCCCTGTTGAAGTAGGGGAACCTTAACAACCACTTGTTGATGACAGAGTTTTTGAATTGCAGCTAAAACTACCTCCCTTTCTGGGGAAGACGCTGGTAAGGCCGATTTGAAAAACCGGCGAGGAGGCACGTCTTCGAATTCCAGCTTGTAACCCTGGGATACAATTTCCATTGCCCAGGGATCCACCTCTGATTGAACCCAGACGTGGCTGAAGAGTCGAAGACGTGCCCCCACCGGGGCGGACTCCCTCAGTGGAGCCCCTGCGTCATGCGGTGGATTTAGTAGAAGCCGGGGAGGACTTCTGCTCCTGGGAACCAGCCGTAGCCGGCAGTTTTTTCCCTCTACTTTTACCTCTGGCGAGAAAGGAAGATCCCCGACCTCTTCTGGACTTATGCGACTGAAAGGACTGCATCTGATATTGTGGCGTTTTCTTTTGCTGTGAGGAAACATAAGGTAAAAAAGTAGATTTACCTGCAGTAGCCGTGGAAACCAGGTCCGTGAGACCTTCCCCAAAATAAGTCCTCACCCTTGTAAGGCAAAACCTCCATATGCCTCTTTGAGTCGGCATCAGTTAAAGCCATGGATTGTCTCCCTGCTTTATCTCTGGACTCTGCTTTGTCCAACCTCTTATGTAATAAAGCCACATTTGCATTTAAAACATTCCACATATCCAACCAGTCAGGTGGCGGCGTTGCCGACGGAGACACCACAATCATCTGCTCCTCCTCCTCCCTAGATGAGCCTTCCGCTTCAGACATGCCGACACACACGTACCGACACCCCCACACACTCAGGGAAATTTCTATCTGGAGACAGTTCCCCAATAAGGCCCTTTGGAGAGACAGAGAGAGAGTATGCCAGCACACACTCAGCGCCAACTGACACTGGAAACAATTCCCAGATAAACAGCGCATATATATATATATATATATATATATATATATATATATATAACTAGCACTGTCCTTGGTCTGGCACTCCTCTCCCCCACAGGGTATTGGCTCCGGTGCCCTCCTTAAGCAAACACGCTCGGTATATAGAAGATGGAAGGCGGCACTCAGGAGACTTACTTGAAAAGTAGAAAACGTGCATTTAATGGGTGACGTTTCGGGAGACGCACTCCCTTCTTCAAGACACAGCAACAGTATTGCTGTGTCTTGAAGAAGGGAGTGCGTCTCCCGAAACGTCACCCATTAAAAGCACGTTTTCTACTTTTCAAGTAAGTCTCCTGAGTGCCGCCTTCCATCTTCTATATATATATATATATATATAACCATATAGTCCAAACCAGCCGGCACTCCCATCAATAAAGACAACTTCGCCCCGTGCCTGGATATCAAGCAGCATGCAGATCCAAAGAAAACGGCACTAGAGGCTTGTATATGCAAAAAAGGAATTGTATTGGAGGTAGACGTTTCGGAGCTCACGCCCCGTCCTCAGTACCAAATACAGTAACAACATATACTGACAAAACAAACATTTAAATACCTGCACACAATCGCGCCATTCCTCGCTGCCGCACGCCAGTGTCCGTACTTCCGGCCATCGCTTCCCATCACACCCAGCTATGCGGACGTCACTGTTGCCATGGACACGCCGGGCATGCGCGCCACTGTTGTCATGGACACGCACAGCGTGCGTGTCACCGGCTCCACCGCGGCCCATACAATGCAGGGGATTGGATCCATTGATCCTAGAAGGGGACTCACACCGTGGGTAAAGCGTAGAACGGGCTGTGGATAAAAACCTGTAGCACGCCACTTCAAGAGGGCACATCATACCCTGGATGACCTTAGATACTTTGGTATCGACCATGTACCCCTTACTTTAAGGGGAGGTGACAGAGCAAAGGCCCTGTTGGAAAAAGAGTCTAGATGGATAATGAGATTGAACACCTTCTCCCCCTGTGGTTTAAATGATAAGATCAATTGGAATCTGCTATAAATTTATCCCTCTTGTTTTAGGGATATTTCTATATACATGGCATGTAATTGTATATTAGATATTATCTTTGCGACATATATGTGGTGGTCTTTACAGTATACTGTATATAGTGTATGGCATAGATGATAGCCAGAATTATGAATAGAACCAGTATGTCTTTATAATGACATAGTAATTTACTGCAGCTCCACCCAGTGTGTATGTATGTCATTGTTAAATGTTTGCTGTTACTTTCAAATATGTGTGTTTTTATCCACAGCCCGTTCTACGCTTTACCCACGGTGTGAGTCCCCTTCTAGGATCCATGGATCCAATCCCCTGCATTGTATGGGCCGCGGTGGAGCCGGTGACACGCACGCTGTGCGTGTCCATGACAACAGTGGCGCGCATGCCCGGCGTGTCCATGGCAACAGTGACGTCCGCAAAGCAGGGTGTGATGGGAAGCTATGGCCGGAAGTACGGACACCGGCGTGCGGCAGCGAGGAATGGCGCGATTGTGTGCAGGTATTTAAATGTCTGTTTTGTCAGTATATGTTGTTACTGTATTTGGTACTGAGGACGGGGCGTGAGCTCCGAAACGTCTACCTCCAATACAATTCCTTTTTTGCATTTGCTCTATATATAACCATATATAGTAACATAGTAACATAGTATCTGAGGTTGAAAAAAGACAATTGTCCATCGAGTTCAACCTATTATATATAACCATATATAACCATATACACTCACTACGCCAATCATAAGTGCCCCCCCTCTTTTTGCCCTCTGTCACTGTGTTCAGCAGGGGAGAGTCCGGGGAGCCAGGGTCTCTGCAGTGTACTGTGGAGAAAATGGCGCTGGTTAGTGCTGTGGTACCAAGCTCCGCCCCCTCAGCGGCAGGCTTCGGTCCCGCTCAAATTTACAAACACTGGCGGGGGATTGTATATCTACTGCCTCCGCAGCCTATATAATATATTAGCCAGTCCTAGAGGTTTATTATTGCTGCCCAGGGCGCCGCCGCTGGGGACTCCGTAAGGACCATGGGGAATACACGGGCTCCGCAGGAGACATGGGCACTTTAAGAAAGAATTTAGACTCTGGTGTGCTCTGGCTCCTCCCTCTATGTCCCTCCTCCAGACCTCAGTTAGAGAAACTGTGCCCGGAAGAGCTGACAGTACAAGGAAAGGATTTTGGGAATCCAGGGTAAGACTCATACCAGCCACACCAATCACACCGTATAACTTGTGATAAACATACCCAGTTAACAGTATGAACAACAGAGCAACAGGTCAACCCTGATGCAACCATAACATAACCCTTATTTAAGCAATAACTATATACAAGCATTGCAGAAGAAGTCCGCACTTGGGACGGGCACCCAGCATCCACTAAGGACTACGAGAAATAGATTTACCGGTAAGTAAAATCTTATTTTCTCTAATGTCCTAGTGGATGCTGGGGACTCCGTAAGGACCATGGGGATTATACCAAAGCTCCCAAACGGGCGGGAGAGTGCGGATTACTCTGCAGCACCGATTGAGCAAACACAAGGTCCTCCTCAGCCAGGGTATCAAACTTGTAGAACTTTGCAAAGGTGTTTGAACCTGACCAAGTAGCCGCTCGGCAAAGGTGTAATGCCGAGACCCCTCGGGCAGCCGCCCAAGAGCAGCCTACCTTCCTTATGGAATGGGCCTTAACTGAATTAGGTAGCGGCAACCCAGCCGCAGAATGAGCCTGCTGAATCGTGTTACAGATCCAGCGAGCAATAGTTTGCTTTGAAGCAGTCGCCCCAAGCTTGTTGGAAGCATACAGGATAAACAAAGATTCTGTTTTCCTGACCTTAGCCGTTCTGGCTACATAAACCTTCAAAGCCCTGACCACATCCAGTGACTCTGAATCCTCCAAGTCAGTAGTAGCCACAGGCACCACAATAGGTTGGTTTATATGAAAGGATGACCACAATTTCTGCCGAAAGTGGTGGCGGGTCCGCAATTCTGCTCTATCCGCATGGAAAACCAGATAAGGGCTGTTATGTGACAAAGCCGCCAATTCTGACACACGCCTAGCCGAAACCAAAGCTAATGGCATGACCACCTTCCACGTGAGATATTTCAATTCCACCGTTTTGAGTGGTTCAAACCAGTGTGATTTCAGGAAACAACACCCCGTTAAGATCCCAAGGTGCCACTGGAGGCACAAAAGGGGTCTGAATATGCAGCACTCCCTTTACAAATGTCTGAACTTCAGGCAGAGAAGCCAGTTCTTTTTGAAAGAAAATGGATAAGGCCGAAATCTGAACCTTAATGGAACCCAATTTTAGGCCCAAAGTCACTCCCGACTGTAGGAAGTGAAGGAACCGGCCCAGCTGGAATTCCTCCGTAGGGGCATTCCTGGCCTCACACCAAGCCACATATTTTCGCCATATACGGTGATAATGTTGAGCCGTCACATCCTTCCTAGCCTTTCTCAGCGTAGGAATAACTTCATCCGGAATGCCTTTTTCTGCTAGGATCCGGCATTCAACCGCCATGCCGTCAAACGCAGCCGCGGTAAGTCTTGGAACAAACAGGGCCCCTGTTGCAACAAGTCCTGTCTTAGAGGCAGAGGCCACGGGTCTTCTGTGAGCATTTCTTGCAGATCTGAATAGCAAGTCCTTCTTGGCCAATCCGGAACGATGAGTATTGTTCTCACTCCTCTTTTTCTTATGATTCTCAGCACCTTGGGTATGAGAGGAAGAGGAGGAAATACATAGACCGACTGGAACACCCACGGTGCCACCAGTGCGTCCACAGCTATCGCCTGAGGGTCTCTTGACCTGGCGCAATACCTCTGTAGCTTTTTGTTGAGGAGGGATGCCATCATGTCCACCTGTGGCAGTTCCCACCGACTTGTAGTCTGCGTGAAGACTTCTTGATGAAGTCCCCACTCTCCCGGGTGGAGGTCGTGCCAGCTGAGAAAGTCTGCTTCCCAGTTGTCCACTCCCGGAATGAACACTGCTGACAGTGCGCTTACGTGATTCTCCGCCCAGCGAAGAATCCTGCTGGCTTCTACCATAGCCACCCTGCTCCTTGTGCCGCCTTGGCGGTTTACATGAGCCACTGCGGTGATGTTGTCTGACTGAATCAGAACCTGTTGGTCGCGAAGCAGGGACTCCGCTTGACGTAGGGCGTTGTATATGGCCCTTAGTTCCAGGATGTTGATGTGAAGGCAAGTCTCCTGACTTGACCACAGCCCTTGGAAATTTCTTCCCTGTGTGACTGCCCCCCACCCTCGGAGGCTTGCATCCGTGGTCACCAGGACCCAGTCCTGAATGCCGAATCTGCGACCTTCGAGAAGGTGAGCACTCTGCAGCCACCACAGGAGAGACACCCTGGCCCTGGGGGATAGGGTGATTAACCGATGCATCTGAAGATGTGATCCGGACCACTTGTCCAGTAGATCCCATTGAAAGGTCCTCGCATGGAACCTGCCGAAGGGAATGGCCTCGTATGATGCCCCCATCTTTCCCCGGACTCGCGTGCAGTGATGGTTTTAATAGGTCTCTGACCAGTGTCATGGAGCTCCTGAGCCTTCTCCATCGGGAGATAAACCCTCTTCTGGTCTGTGTCCAGAATCATGCCCAGGAAAGGCAGACGAGTCGTAGGAATCAACTGCGACTTTGGAATATTTAGAATCCAGCCATGTTGTTGTAACACTTCCAGAGAGTGTGCTACACTGATCAGCAACTGCTCCCTTGACCTCGAGATCGTCAAAGTATGGGATAATTGTGACCCCTTGCTTTCGCAGGAGTACCATCATTTCCGCCATTACCTTGGTAAATATTCTCGGTGCTGTGGAGAGACCAAACGGCAACGTCTGGAATTGGTAATGACAATCCTGTACCACAAATCTGAGGTACTCCTGATGAGGTGGATAAATGGGGACATGAAGATATGCATCCTTTATGTCCAGAGACACCATAAAATCCCCCCGTTCCAGGCTTGCGATGACCGCTCTGAGCGATTCCATCTTGAACTTGAACCTTTTCAGGTATATGTTCAGGGATTTTAAATTCAATATGGGTCTGACCGAACCGTCTGGCTTCGGTACCACAAACATGGTCGAATAATAACCCTTCCCTTGTTGAAGGAGGGGAACCTTGACCACCACCTGTTGAAGATACAATTTGTGAATTGCAGCTAACACTATTTCCCTCTCCAAAGGAGAAGCTGGCAGGGCCGATTTGAGGTAACGGTGAGGGGGCATCACTTCGAATTCCAGCTTGTATCCCTGAGACACAATCTCTATTGCCCAGGGATCCAACTGGGAGTGAACCCACTTGTGGCTGAAATTTCGGAGACGCGCCCCCACCGGGCCTAGCTCCGCCTGTGGAGCCCCAGCGTCATGCGGTGGATTTAGTGGAAGCCGGGGAGGACTTCTGTTCCTGAGAACTAGCTGCGTTGTGCAGCTTCCTTCCTCTGCCCCTGCCTCTGGCAAGAAAGGACGCACCTCGGACTTTCTTGCCTTTATGTGAACGAAAGGACTGCATTTGGTAATACGGTGCTTTCTTAGGTTGTGAGGAAACATATGGCAAAAAATTTGACTTTCCAGCAGTAGCTGTGGAGACCAGGTCCGAGAGACCCTCCCCAAACAATTCCTCACCCTTGTAAGGTAAAACCTCCATGTGCCTTTTTGAGTCGGCATCACCTGTCCATTGCCGAGTCCACAGGACCCTTCTGGCAGAAATCGACATAGCATTTATCCTAGAGCCCAGTAGGATAATGTCTCTTTGAGCATCTCTCAAATATAGGACAGCGTCTTTTATATGCCCAAGGGTCATTAATATAGTATCCTTGTCTAAGGTATCAAGTTCCTCAGATAAGGTATCCGTCCATGCTGATACAGCACTACACACCCAGGCCGACGCAATTGCCGGCCTTAGTAAGGTACCTGAATGTGTATAAATGGACTTCAGGGTACCCTCTTGCTTTCTATCCGCAGCATCTTTCAGGGTGGCCGTATCCTGTGACGGCAGGGCTACCCTCTTTGATAAGCGTGTTAAAGCTTTGTCCACCCTGGGGGAGGATTCCCAGCGTAACCTGTCCGTTGGCGGGAAAGGATACGCCATAAGCATCCGTTTAGAAATCTGCAGTTTTTTATCTGGAGATTCCCAAGCCTTTTCACATAACTCATTTAGCTTGTGTGAAGGGGGAAAAGTCACCACCTGCCTTTTTTCCCCATACATATGAACCCTCTTGTCAGGGACTGGGGTTTCCTCTGTGATGTGCAACACATCCTTGATTGCTATAATCATATAACGGATGGATTTAGCCAATTTAGGCTGTAACT
This sequence comes from Pseudophryne corroboree, assembly GCF_028390025.1. Classification (NCBI taxonomy): domain Eukaryota; kingdom Metazoa; phylum Chordata; class Amphibia; order Anura; family Myobatrachidae; genus Pseudophryne; species Pseudophryne corroboree. The sequence goes on from NC_086448.1 coordinate 757,451,510, forward strand.
TTGCATCATCATAATCGACACTGGAGTCAGAATCCATGTCGGTATCAGTGTCAACAATCTGGGATAGTGGGCGCTTCTGAGACCCTGACGGCCTCTGCGACATAGGATCAGGCACGGGTTGAGACCCTGACTGTCCTAAGGCTTCAGCTTTATCTAACCTTTTATGCAAGGAATTAAAATGATCATTTAAAACCTTCCACATATCCATCCAATCAGGTGTCGGCGCCGTCGGCGGAGACACCACATTCATTTGCTCCCGCTCTGTTTCCACATAGCCTTCCTCGTCAAACATGTCGACACAAGCGTACCGACACACCACACACACAGGGGATGCTCTTTTTGAAGACAGTTCCCCCACAAGGCCCTTTGGAGAGACAGAGAGTATGCCAGCACACACCCCAGCGCTATATCACCCAGGAATCACACAGTAACTTAGTGTTAACCCAGTAGCCGCTGTAATAATGATTTTTGCGCCTAATTATGTGCCCCCCCTCTCTTTTTTACCCTCTTCTACCGTGTATCTGCAGGGGAGAGCCTGGGGAGCTTCCTCTCAGCGGTGCTGTGGAGAAAAAATGGCGCTGAGGAAGAAGCCCCGCCCCCTCAGCGGCGGGCTTCTGTCCTGCATTTCTGTACAATATTATGGCGGGGGCTCATACATATATACAGTGCCCAACTGTATATATGTCTAACTTTTGCCAAGAGGTCCTAATTGCTGCCCAGGGCGCGCGACCCGCGCCCCCCCCCCCCCCCCCTGCACCCTGCACCCTTACAGTGACCGGAGTATGTGGGTGTATGTGGGAGCAATGGCGCACAGCTGCAGTGCTGTGCGCTACCTCAGTGAAGACTGGAGTCTTCTGCCGCCGATTTCGAAGTCTTCTTGCTTCTCCCGGCTTCTGTCTTCCGGCTCTGCGAGGGGGACAGCGGCGCGGCTCTGGGATCGGACGACGAGGGTGAGATCCTGTGTACGATCCCTCTGGAGCTAATGGTGTCCAGTAGCCTAAGAAGCAGGACCTATCTGCAGAGAGTAAGGCTGCTTCTCTCCCCTCAGTCCCACGATGGCAGGGAGTCTGTTGCCAGCAAAGCTCCCTGAAAATAAAAAACCTAACAAAATACTTTCTTACAGCAAGCTCAGGAGAGCTCACTGAACAGCACCCAGCTCGTCCGGGCACAGATTCAAACTGAGGTCTGGAGGAGGGACATAGAGGGAGGAGCCAGAGCACACCAGAGTCTAAATTCTTTCTTAAAGTGCCCATGTCTCCTGCGGAGCCCGTCTATTCCCCATGGTCCTTACGGAGTCCCCAGCATCCACTAGGACGTTAGAGAAATTAGATACCTCTCCAGGGGGGCCTCCAGGGACTCCCCTCCATCCTATGACTGGGGAGGGGGCAGCTAGGAGTCCCAGTAATGTTGGGAGGTGCAGTACTCCCAGAGGCCGACTCCAGGAGGGTAGAACACACACACCAGGGTCACACACATACTCACAGACACTTATACTCACTTGCAAACAATCACCGCTGCTGCAGAGGACCAGATTCCGATGCTGGATGCTTAAGACCCCACTCCGGAAGCTGAGTAATTACTGACTAGTTAAGCTAATTGGAAACTTCCAATCATTTAAATAGTCCTCAGAGGGGGGGGATTTCCGGTAGTTTTTCCCAAGATTAGATTTGCTTTGGAGGTGTTAGAAAACCAAAAAAACGTAGTGATTTCTACAGAAATCACCACTTCTCATTTTCAGTCCTGAATGGGAAAACTCTGCTGCTGCTGCTGGAAAAAAAACAAATTTCCCGCCAGTGATTGAATCTGCCCCTAAGTGTTGCCAATTATGCTATGACAGAAAGTAATTGATAAGGCAATACAGGGTCCTTTAGCGATTTCTTCCCAGAAGCAGCGATAAAGTCCGGGACTCAAACACATTTTCTCAACAACAACAAAAAAAAATTATAATTCTCAGGAGGCCAGAATTATGCAGCTCATTCTATAACCTAACGTACACCTCTATGCAAGTCTGTATACTGCACTTCGGTCAGATCAATCAAATTCACATTATTTGGGAACAAAATAATTCAGCTATCGCTAGTTTATTCTGCTGGGGTCAAAGAGGCCGCTTAATGATATATATTATTAGGATAAATGGAAAATAAATGGTAACTAGTACATTTTTATTGTTACATCATAAACATTCTTACATACACTTGGTTAATGGTGACAAATATATTTATATGGCTTTCATAGATTACATAATAAATACTTATCTCTAAGGGGTGGAGAGAGTACTATGTTGTCCTGTATGAGCAAATGAGATAAATAGGAAAACAAAAGACAAACAAAACATTGTGAAATTCGAGCAAATGGAGAAGCCAGCTCTGTCATTTAAGTAGCCAAAGATGGTATATACTTATTGAAACTTACAATGTAAACAGTAAACAGGTTGGGTATAAAGGGGGGTACTCACGGAGAGATCCATGCTTAAAATCTAAGCAATCTGACTAGATTGCTTAGATTTTAAGCACAGATCACTCGTGTGAAGCACCCTCAGCGATAGCGATGCGCGGTCCCGCACATCGCTATTGCCGCTGCTAGATTGAGCCTGCATGCAGGCCAATCTAGCGGGCCGCTCACTTCACCTGCTGGGTGAAGTGAGCGGCCCCCGTCCTCCCCCCGCATCGCTCAACACACATCGCGCTGTGCTGAGCGGCGGGAGAGATGTGTGCTGAGCGGTTCGCTCAGCACACATCTCTCCCGTGTATACCCCCCTTAAGTAAGGTAGCCAAAGGTGTAGAATCTGTATAGAGTGCGCGCTAATTAGCAGCTAGATAATTTATAATAAAACATAAATTATATACCTATCTTTGGACTTATGAGAATATCTACGTCTGACAAGCAATATGGATCACCCGCTACTGACAACAGAAAAAGCGGGTTTCCATGGAGACGGACGCAGCTGGCCGGGCTCTATGATTACAGACAGGACGGGCGGAAGCGGAAGTGACGGCGAGGTGCAGAAGGGCTCATGGGACATGTAGTAAATGGATGTATAGGAGCCACCTGCGCCCGCCGCCCCGCGATTGGCAGGGATTGCATTTAAATAGAGGGATTAAAGGAAATGGACACTGTACTGCTGGATGCCTTGAAAAAGACCCGATGTAAAGGGTAGAAACGCGTTGGCTGAATTCAAACATTGATTGAACCGGGGGATCCAGTGTGGAGGACCAGTGGATGTGGTGCAGGAGGTGCTGCGGTTGCTGTGGACACACAGACTTACATGCTCTTTTTCACCTGCTTCTGGTAAATGCACTTTATTGGACTCCCTGCGTGGATAGTTCTGTACTGCTATAACATTTCTTGCTGCTACATATGTTTTTATTTCCATTAAATTTGGTTTTATTGTGCTGTATTTTATGCACTTTATTCTGACATATACCGGTTACAACTGTGCTTCACTATATGCACTTTACCTTTTTTTCCCCCCTAATGGTAAACATCACATTACCACACGTGACAGTGGGTCCAGGATGATATTTCCCCATTGATGCGCTTGGTTGTATGTATTGACACTATATTCTTTTTGCAGGTTGAGTATAAGTGACCGACAACACCGGTGGCAGGATCACGGCATTTAGATGGCTGGCAGGGGTTGGGGGTGGGGCGCAAAGCCACAGGTTCTATAGCCAGTCTCTGGGTGTCGTGGATACCCACGAGTGGGAATAGTCCCTGTTGGTCGGCATGCCGACCGTTGGGATAGTGATGGTCCGGGACGTCGGTGCCCCGCCGGTCCTATAACTACATCCCCAGTAAATATGTAATTGTATACTACGGTATTGTGACACCCAATAAGACTAATTGTTGCAGATTTAAATGTATGACAACTTATGCAGTGCCAACCCAATGCAAATAAACTACTCTCATTTCGTATGCTAATCTACAATGACGACAGAATCGGATTGGTTGTTTCGTCAAAAGTTAATGCATGTTCAGCCTGCCATCATGTTCCCATAAGAATCTGGTCACAAGAGGATACTGTTCCAGAGATGTGCATTAAAGTGTATTAAGGCCCGGAGCTACCATTAGCTTAATCTAATCAAGGGGGTAGGGCATGCTGGGATGTATAGTTCTAAAAAAGCTGGAGCGCCACAGGTTTGCCTATCCCTAATCTAGGCCACTCAACAAGACACCAATGGTTAGAGTACGGCTAAAGCAGTGGGTGAGTGCCATAAGATACTTATCCAGTGCTTTCAATACCTTTGTGGCCATCAACTCCCATCTGCTAAGATAAACAAAACAGCGGGAACACAAGGACACGCCAGGAGGGGGGAATCTATTCCCAAAGAGGGAGCCCCACCATCAAGAATGCCTCTAGAATTAGCGCCGGCCCCCAGTGTACCCAATGATTATGTAAAGTGCAGATTTCTAGTGATCGGTTGCCTTCACCATCTATAGGCGTGGAATGCACTGTAACATAAGGAGAAAGTCATACTAAAGTTCACAAACAGAACTATTATAAAGACGTAGATAAAGTTTTATGTGCAAAACATAAATAAAAGGTAAATATAATGCAATAAGAATGTTTTTCCCTGTAAATAAATAAGCTTGATCATTGGCTCAGGTGTGACACGCTCATCGTGTACAGATACTGTACAAAAGTATGTAGTACCTCTCTCTTAGCCACACGCCATCAGAGCAGTGTATTGTGGGTAGCAGTTTAATTGGAGAGGCTCAGGCCCAACCCTGGCTTATCCGATTATCAGCATTACAAGGGCTCTAATCTCCTGCGTTTTTGTCATTACCTCTTAAAACTCATGTTAGAAAATTACCCCTTACCTTTTGGTAACTGGTGCAGTTAAATGAAATTAAGACGTTTGAGTGATTCCAGCTGTGCAGTGGATGATTACAGTAAGCTTGAAGATATTATGCTGAAAATCAAGCTAGGGCAATCAAATAATTAATCTGTAATCAATACAGCCCTCTCTGAACAGATTTTCCGTTTCATAGTTACATTTTTTACTGATTATGGGGAAAGAAGGAGCACCCCCCAAGTCTATTTTTGTTTTGCGCTTATATATTTTTATCCCGAGCATATTATTTCCTAAAACCGCTCTCTTCTAAAGTGCTTAGCCTTCTGAACTCTGCGTTAATGCAGTGGGAACAAGGCAGGATACTGAGAAGGTGCAATTTGTTGATCCCTAATAACCCTAAGAACCTGTTCCCCATCAGCAGATGAGGACTGTCCACCAACCTAACTCCTTTCATTCACAAACATTTACCATGCATGTAATATCCCTTTCACACCGCACAAATAACCCGGTATCGACCTGGCACATTGCCGGGTCAACGTGTGGTGTGAAAGCGCCATAACTGCAATCCCTGGTCGCCTGACCCGGCAATTCAACCCAGGAATAAAGCAGTGTTATTCCCGGGTTGAATACCAGGTCAATGGTAGCGTAAACGGGCTCGACCCGGGACCCATCCACTACAACAGGGAGAGGCGGCGCAGAGATGAGTTCATCTCCCAGCGCCGCCTCTACCCCCAGCTCCGCCCCCCGCTGTTATGGCAACCCGCCCGGCATATTGCCAGGTAAGGGAAGCCAGCGGTAGCGTCTAATGCTGGATCCCACCCGAGAAGGACCCATTTCAAATTCCCAGGTGGGATCCAGCATTGGCTCTGTAAAAGGGGTATAAATCTGCAGTAACCCATAACAACCATTCATCTAATCAGCAATTAGCTTCTATCCATATAGTGTACATTAGGCTATGACACACACAATTTAGCCCCCTCTCATTTTCAGAACTCCTAATCAAAGTTCAGTACTGGGCATTGTTGAACATGATAGTATCATAGAACCATTGGTGTATGTATACTGGGTGCGGGGTGTGTGATGCACACGGGCCCCTGGGTCAAGGGGAGCCCACACGGCACAGCCTGCAACAATATAATTATACTTAGCTCCTGCTGACAGAAATCTCCGGGAAAACGGTGCTGCGACCATTATCCCGGGGATATGCACAGTAGAGTGGTTCCCAGGAACAGTGCTGCTGCCAGGGAGGAGGCCAATCCCACGGAGAGTGCACACGGGCCCTCTTTACTCATACACCCGTATAGTGCAAAGCATTCTAAGGCAGAGCTTGATAAGTTTTTCTAAAATCTGGGACTAAAGTGTAGGAGCCAGAGCACCGTCGACCCCTCACTGAAATCCCCACTCGCATCCACATTACTGAGCAGTCACCCCCAACCTCCCACGAAAACCAACCTCCACGCCCATATAACTAAGGGAGTACCCGAAGGCAAACCACCCAACCGCAGTCACCCCCACGGGCAAACAATCCCCCCCCGCCCTGTGGCCACATCACTACCCCCCCCCACTGAAGCTGCAATCCCCAGACATGCAGAGACCCTCTTATCAGAGAGCTCTATGCAGCCGGAGTTTGGAGACAGCAGAACGCGCAGGCTGGGGCGGACAGACACAGCAGCCAGCGCAGGTTGGGAAGGACATGGCCACCGCAATACAGGCACACTCACCAAGCTCCGCTAAGGATAACCTGGTAGCCAGGCAGCGAAATCTAGGGGCCATGGCGACCTGCCCCTGGAATTTGTCGAGCCCTGTTCTAATAAGAATTTACTTACCGATAATTCTATTTCTCGTAGTCCGTAGTGGATGCTGGGGACTCCGTAAGGACCATGGGGAATAGCGGCTCCGCAGGAGACTGGGCACATCTAAAGAAAGCTTTAGGACTAACTGGTGTGCACTGGCTCCTCCCCCTATGACCCTCCTCCAAGCCTCAGTTAGGATACTGTGCCCGGACGAGCGTACACAATAAGGAAGGATTTTGAATCCCGGGTAAGACTCATACCAGCCACACCAATCACACCGTATAACTTGTGATCTGAACCCAGTTAACAGTATGACAACAGAGGAGCCTCTGAAAAGATGGCTCCCAACAATAATAACCCGATTTTTGTAACAATAACTATGTACAAGTATTGCAGACAATCCGCACTTGGGATGGGCGCCCAGCATCCACTACGGACTACGAGAAATAGAATTATCGGTAAGTAAATTCTTATTTTCTCTAACGTCCTAGTGGATGCTGGGGACTCCGTAAGGACCATGGGGATTATACCAAAGCTCCCAAACGGGCGGGAGAGTGCGGATGACTCTGCAGCACCGAATGAGAGAACTCCAGGTCCTCCTCAGCCAGGGTATCAAATTTGTAGAATTTAGCAAACGTGTTTGCCCCTGACCAAGTAGCTGCTCGGCAAAGTTGTAAAGCCGAGATCCCTCGGGCAGCCGCCCAAGATGAGCCCACTTTCCTTGTGGAAGGGGCTTTTACAGATTTTAGCAGTGGCAGGCCTGCCACAGAATGTGCAAGCTGAATTGTACTACAAATCCAACGAGCAATAGTCTGCTTAGAAGCAGGAGCACCCAGCATGTTGGGTGCATACAGGATAAACAGCGAGTCAGATTTCCTGACTCCAGCCGTCCTGGAACATATTTTCAGGGCCCTGACAACATCCAGCAACTTGGATTCCTCCAAGTCCCTAGTAGCCGCAGGCACCACAAAAGGTTGGTTCAGGTGAAAACGCTGGAACCACCTTAGGGAGAAACTGAGGACGAGTCCTCAATTCCGCCCTGTCCGAATGGAAAATCAGATAAGGGCTTTTACAGGATAAAGCCGCCAATCCTGACACGCGCCTGGCCAGGGCCAACAGCATGACCACTTTCCATGTGAGATATTTTAACTCCACAGATTTAAGTGGTTCAAACCAATGTGACTTTTGGAACCCAAACTACATTGAGATCCCAAATTGCCACTGGAGGCACAAAAGGAGGCTGTATATGCAGTACCCCTTTTACAAACGTCTAAACTTCAGGGACTGAAGCTAGTTCTTTTTTGGAAGAAAATTGACAGGGCCGAAATCTGAACCTTAATGGACCCCAATTTCAGGCCCATAGACACTCCTGTTTGCAGGAAATGTAGGAATCGACCCAGTTGAATTTCCTCCGTCGGGCCTTACTGGCCTCGCACTACGCAACATATTTTCGCCAATTGCGGTGATAATGTTTTTGCGGTTACATCCTTCCTGGCTTTTGATCAGGATAGGGATGACTTCATCCGGAATGCCTTTTTTCCTTCAGGATCCGGTGTTCCAACGCCATGCCGTCAAACGCAGCCGCGGTAAGTCTTGGAACAGACCGGGTCCTTGCTGGAGCAGGTCCCTTCTTAGAGGTAGAGGCCACGGATCCTCCGTGAGCCTCTCTTGAAGTTCCGGTTACCAAGTCCTTTTTGGCCCATCCGGAGCCACGAATATAGTGCTTACTCCTCTCCATCTTATCAATCTCAGTACCTTGGGTATGAGAGGCAGATGAGGGAACACATATACTGACTGGTACACCCACGGTGTTACCAGAGCGTCTACAACTATTGCCTGAGGGTCTCTTGACCTGGCGCAATACCTGTCGAGTTTTTTAATCATGTGGACGACTTCTGGGTGAAGTCCCCACTCTCCCGGGTGGAGGTCGTGCTGAGGAAGTCTGCTTCCCAGTTGTCCACTCCCGGAATGAATACTGTTGACAGTGCTATTACATGATTTTCCGCCCAGCGGAGAATCCTTGCAGCTTCTGCCATTGCCCTCCTGCTTCTTGTGGCACCCTGCCTGTTTACGTGGGTGACTGCCGTAATGTTGTCCGACTGGATCAACACCGGCTGACCTTGAAGCAGAGGTCTTGTTAAGCTTAGAGCATTGTAAATGGCCCTTAGCTTCAGGATATTTATGTGAAGTGATGTCTCCAGGCTTGACCATAAGCCCTGGATATTCCTTCCCTGTGTGACTGCTCCCCAGCCTCGCAGGCTGGCATCCGTGGTCACCAGGACCCAGTCCTGAATGCCGAATCTGCGGCCCTCTAGAAGATGAGCACTCTGCAACCACCACAGGAGGGATACCCTTGTCCCTGGTGACAGGGTTATCCGCTGATGCATCTGAAGATGCGACCCGGACCATTTGTCCAGTAGGTTCCACTGGAAAGTCTTGCGTGGAATCTGCCGAATGGGATTGCTTCGTAGGAAGCCACCATTTTTACCCAGAACCCTTGTGCATTGATGCACTGAGACTTGGTTCGGTTTTAGGAGGTTCCTGACTAGCTCGGATAACTCCCTGGTTTTCTCCTCCGGGAGAAACACCTTCTTTCTGGACTGTGTCCAGGATCATCCCTAGGAACAGAAGACAAGTCGTCGGAACCAGCTGCGATTTTGGAATATTGAGAATCCAATCATGCTGCCGCAACACTACCTGAGATAGTGCTACACCGATCTCCAGCTGTTCCCTGGATCTTACCCTTATCAGGGAATCGTCCAAGTAAAGGATAACTAAAATTCCCTTCCTTCGAAGGAATATCATCATTTCGGTCATTACTTCAGTAAAGACCCGGGGTGCCATGGCCCATCCCTACGGCAGCGTCTGAACTGATAGTGACAGTTCTGTACCATAACCTGAGATACCCTTGGTGAGAAGGGTAAATTTTTGACATGAAGGTAAGCATCCTTGATTTCCCGAGACCTCATGTAGTCCCCTTCTTCCAGGTTTGCAATCACTGCTCTGAGTGACTCAATTTTGAATTTGAACCTCTGTATGTAAGAGTTCAAAGATTTTAGATTTTAGATTTTAAAATCGGTCTCACCGAGCCGTCTGGCTTCGGTACCACAATAGTGTGGAATAATACCCCGTTCCCTGTTGCAGGAGGGGTACCTTAATTATCACCTGCTGGGAATACAGCTTGTGAATGGCTTCCAAAACTGCCTCCCTGTCAGCGGGAGACGTCGGTAAAACAGACTTTTGGAAACGGCGAGGGGAATACGTCTCGAATTCCAATTTGTACCCCTGAAAATATTACCTGAAGGATCCAGGGGTCTACTTGCGAGTGAGCCCACTGCGCACTGAAATTCATTGAGAACGGGCCCCCACCGTGCCTGAACTTGTAAAGCCCTAGCGTCATACTGAGGGCTTGGCAGAGGCAGAAAAGGGTTTCTGTTCCTGGGAACTGGCTAATCTCTGCAGCCATTTTCCTCTCCCTCTGTCACGTGCAGAAAAGAGGAACCCTTTTGTCCGCTTGCCGACCAGGACTGCGCCTGATAATACGGCGTCTTATTTTGAGAGGCGACCAGGGGTACATCCCCTTTTTTTGTAAGGCAATACTTCCAAATGCCGTTTGGAATCCGCATCACCTGACCATTTTACTGGTAGAATTGGACAACGCACCTATACTTGATGCCAGTCGGCAAATATTCCGCTGTGCATCATGCATATATAGAAATGCATCTTTTAATTGCTCTATAGGCAATAATATACTGTCCTTATCTAGGATATCAATATTTCCAGTCAGGGAATTCGACCACGCCAACCAAGCACTGCACATCCAGGCTGAGGCGATTGCTGGTCGCAGTATAACACCAGTATGTGTGTAAATACATTTTAGGATACCCTCCTGCTTTCTATCAGCAGGATCCTTAAGGGCGGCCATCTCAGGAGAGGATAGAGCCCTTGTTCTTACAAGCGTGTGAGCGCCTTATCCCCCCTAGGGGGTGTTTCCCAACGCACCCTAACCTCTGGCGGGAAAAGGTATACTGCCAATAACTTTTTAGAAATTATCAATTGTTATCGGGGGCAAACCCACGCATCACACACTTCATTTTATTTCTCAGATTCAGGAAAACTACAGGAAGTTTTTCCTCACCAAACATAATACCTCTTTTTTTTTTTGGTGGTATTCATATTATCAGAAAAGTGTAAACATTTTCCATTGCCTCAATCATGCAATGTGTGGCCCTATTGGAAATCACGGTTGTCTCTTCACCGTCGACACAGGAGTCAGTATCCGTGTCGGCGTCTGTATCTGAGGTAACGGGCGCTTTAGAGCCCCTGTATGAGACGTCTGGACATGCACAAGCTGAGTAGCCGGCTGTCTCATGTCAACCACTGTCTTTAATACAAAGTTGACACTGTCACGCAATTTCAACAGTACATCCACTCAGGTGTCGACCCCCTAGGGGGTGACAACACTATTACAGACACTCTACTCCGTCTCCACATCATTTTTCTCCTCATACATGTCGACACAAACGTACCGACACACAGCACACACACAGGGAATGCTCTGATAGAGGACAGGACCCCACTAGCCCTTTGGGGAGACAGAGGGAGAGTTTGCCAGCACACACCAGAGCGCTATATATATACAGGGATAACCTTATATAAGTGTTTTTCCCTTTATAGCTGCTGTATTGTTTATACTGCGCCTAATTTGTGCCCCCCTCTCTTTTTTAACCCCTTTCTGTAGTGTAGTGACTGCAGGGGAGAGCCAGGGAGCTTCCCTCCAACTGAGCTGTGAGGGAAAATGGCGCCAGTGTGCTGAGGAGATAGGCTCCGCCCCTTTCTCTGCGTCCTTATCATCCGTTTTTCTGTATGTTTTGGCAGGGGTTAAATGCATCCATATAGCCCAGGAGTTATATGTGATGCATTTATTTTAGCCATATAAGGTTTTTATCGATTTATTGCGTCTCAGGGCGCTGCCCCCCCAGCGCCCTGCACTCTCAGTGACCGGAGTGTGAAGTGTGCTGAGAGCAATGGCGCACAGCTGCGGTGCTGTGCGCTACCTTATCTGAAGACAGGATCGTCTTCTGCCGCCGATTTTCCGGACCTCTTCGCTCTTCTGGCTCTGTAAGGGGGCCGGCGGCGCGGCTCCGGGACCCATCCAGGCTGAACCTGTGATCGTCCCTCTGGAGCTAATGTCCAGTAGCCAAGAAGCCCAATCCACTCTGCACGCAGGTGAGTTCGCTTCTTCTCCCCTTAGTCCCTCGATGCAGTGAGCCTGTTGCCAGCAGGTCTCACTGAAAATAATAAACCTAAACTAAAACTTTCACAAAGAGCTCAGGAGAGCCCCTAGTGTGCACCCTTCTCGTCGGGCACAGAAATCTAACTGAGGCTTGGAGGAGGGTCATAGGGGGAGGAGCCAGTGCACACCAGTTAGTCCTAAAGCTTTCTTTAGATGTGCCCAGTCTCCTGCGGAGCCGCTATTCCCCATGGTCCTTACGGAGTCCCCAGCATCCACTTAGGACGTTAGAGAAAAGTGATTTATTTATGACGTATCGGGATGTAATACCCAGGGCTTCTGACCATATTTATGTCCGTGCCCTACTAGCAAACGCATTGCCTTTTTAATTAGCAGGCATACACACGATCAGAAGCGACAGGGCTTGTAAATAAATGCCTATTAGTTATCCTATTATGTAGAGATGAGTATATTACTGGGCTGGGCTCACAGAGAAGCCTATCATAGCAGAATATTGAGAACACAGGAGACTGCACTGCAGATAGGATGTGGCACTGTATGAGCAGATCTTCATCTTACACATTTTTATCCTTATTGCTGGATTACTTCTATATAAAAGATTTTACATACAACTGTTTCCATTACCAGCAATTCAATGAACTTAAAAAATATATATTGGATTCAAATGTTCATTAAAATAAGATAAAACTGTAAAAAAAAAACATAATAAACTGGAAATAAAAAATTACTGAAAGCAGCATACAATGAAAATATAATAATTTACTGTTTTAATTTAGTTTTCAAATTTTCGTCAAGTAACTATGATAATGCAAATACAGCAGAGGGAAAGTCAAACACATCCAAAAGATGTAAAAGCAGGAAAATTTAACAATTTATGTAATAATATTTACCCGTCGCACACACATATTCCGCAGCACTTTAAGGAGAATATTTGGCCATTCACAGTCAATTTAAGTAAAATAAAAATAATTCCAGATTAATGTACACGAGAGTATGTTTAAAACGATAACACAACCATGGAAGTGAATGGTCTTCTTGCTTCCATTTGGCAGAACTAAGCATCAAGAGGTTGGACAACATTATATTGTAGCTATTCCGAGGAGGAAGACGCAATAAATTGTTACTAGGGAAGCCAATCCCGGGCCATTTTTTCAATCCCGGGTATCGGGATTGAAAAATGGCCAATCCCGGGATTCCCAGGATTGGCTTTTAACTATGGTGGCTGCCCCCTCGCCCCGCACACATAACTCACCATATACCGGGGGCGGGTGGGGAACATCCTCCGCTCTTGCCTGGCGGCTCCAAGCGGCATGTGATGGCGCAGCGTGACCTGTCACGCTGTGCTGGGGAGTCGGAAGAAGAAAGCCGGGTAGCGTCTGAGCATCCTGTGGACGCTCAACGCTGATCCCTCAATCCCTGGGATTGGAGCTTCCAATCCCGGGATTGAATCCCGGCCGTTTTTGGCCCTAAATCCCGGGATCCCGCCGATCCCGGGATTGGCCACCATAGCTGTTACCACTAGGACCAATGGGAATGCCAATAAAGCCTCCTCATGTAAACATTCAAACACTGCTTTCCTAAAAGCTACTAATTCCCAACAAGCCGACACAAAAATAATTTGTTGTTTTTTGTCTTTTTAAATCACTATTACAAGAAATAGAGAAGCGCATGTAGAGAATGAGGGGATGCGATACTTCAGTGATACAATGCCAGTGAATATGGGTCTTTCCTGTACAGCTGAGTGTGTCACATTAGACCAGACCAAAGTCCAGAGTTTAAAACGAATTCCGAATATGAAACAAGTTCCCTTTAGATATGTAAGATATTACCTAGCGGTAATTTTTTTTTTAAATGAGTGAAGAAAACACACTAGGAAGAGATTATGAAGTTAGGGTTGGTACTGGGTTACTAAGATCGGCATGCAGTTTAGTAACCCAGTAATAACATGCTTTAACGGGAACAAGCCTGGATTAATCATTATTAATTGGGATTCATACATCGGAGAGAAGAAAGCAAAATTACAGAGTGCTGCTACCAATAGATAACATTCACATAATAAAAGGTCACCTAGGATGGACTGTACTAGAAACATCACAGCAACCAGAAGTTCTGAAAACTAAGGACAGAAGTTAAAAAGCTATTACACCAAACATATTTTTGATGCGGTATATTTCCATTCCAGAGGACAGGAAGGATTCCCTGAGCACCTTTATAGGAGTGTGGTGGACGTCGTTGTTAATTCATACAGGCTGTTTTTACAACTCCCAAAATATATTTATTTATATTTATAAATCAAAGATCACAATTATAATTTATCCACATTCATATTCGAGTGGGACTAGGTACAATAAAGACCCATCTTTGGGATCGAACAGGAAACACACTGTGGGAATGTTATGACATCACACATGAAGGCGAGGCCCAGCAGGTTCAGTTTGCATCCAGAGCAGATTATTATTCCATAAACCATCTGATGAGAAGACTGGGTCTGAGCTGCGGCATGGGCCCATATTGTGCACATTTTGAACGGTGTATGAATTTCCGATCATCTGTCTGACATTTCTGCCAATAGTTAATTTAAAAAATGACACCTTTGTGACTCTCTTCAGGATAGAAAATTGATCAGAACGATAAATCAATAGTGTGTACAGTGTACACCCGAAATCAGATGTTCTCTAAGTCATTTGACAGCAGTCAGCAGTGAGTGGAATTATTCAGGTTTGTACCTAGTATTACTCCAGGACAAACACTGGTCATACTGTAGCTCTATTTTAATATCAGCTAAAGGCACTACCCTGTCACTGTTTGCAATTATCTTTATGTCCTTTTGACTGCAATGTTTACATAGGTCTTAAATGCAGAACATTCTAATGAGACTTGGCAGTAAACATACAAAGCTCATTTAAATTATATCTGCATCAACACTCAGGACTGTTTGTTAAGCTTCCTCCTGATTTGCTCATATATGCTGATAAACCAGATTACCACTATAGAAAAGCATATTGAAATCTCGTCCATATTAGCACTTTAGTTCACACTTATTTTTATTTTTTTAGAAGTTCAACAGTTTAATCAAGAAACTTCAGATACTGTATGTACTTCTTTATATTGCAAAAACATCTGGATTAATTAGGATGCATTCATTTATGTTGTCTATAAACACTGGTGATGTAATTTCTGCTCCGGAGAGATCCTTCTATTATCACCAGACATTGGGCCTAAATCAGACCTGATCGTAGCAGCAAATTTGTTAGCAGTTGGGAAAGACCATGGGGGTCATTCCGAGTTGTTCGCTCGGTAATTTTCTTCGCATCGCAGCGATTTTCCGCTAATTGCGCATACGCAATGTTCGCACTGCGACTACGCAAAGTAAATTTGCTAAAAAGTTTGGTATTTTACTCACGGCATTACGAGGTTTTTTCTTCGTTCTGGTGATCGGAGTGTGATTGACAGGAAGTGGGTGTTTCTGGGCGGAAACTGGCCGTTTTATGGGAGTGTGTGAAAAAACGCTGCCGTTTCTGGGAAAAACGCGGGAGTGGCTGGAGAAACGGAGGAGTGTCTGGGCGAACGCTGGGTGTGTTTGTGATGTCAAACCAGGAAAGAAACTGACTGAACTGATCGCAGTGGCAGAGTAAGTCCCGAGCTACTCAGAAACTGCAAAGAAATTTCTATTCGCAATTTTGAGAACCTTTCGTTCGCAATTTTGCTAAGCTAAGATTCACTCTCAGTAGGCGGCGGCTTAGCGTGTGCAATGCTGCTAAAAGCAGCTTGCGAGCGAACAACTCGGAATGAGGGCCCATGTGCACTGCAGGTGGGGCAGTTGTAACATGTGCAGGGAGAGTTAGATTTGGGTGGGATGTGATCAAACTGAAATCTAAATTGCAGTGTAAAAATAAAGGAGCCAGTATTTACCCTGCACAGAAACAATGTAACCCACCCAAAGACCGGAACCTTGCGATTGTGTCGAGCCGCCATCAGGTCTACATCTGGTAGACCCCACTTGTCCACTAGGAGTTGATAAACTTCCGGATGAAGACTTCACTCTCCGGCGTGCACGTCCTGACGACTGAGGAAATCTGCTTCCCAGTTGAGGACTCCCGGAATGAACACTGCCGATATTGCTGGCAGATGGGGTTCCGCCCAACAAAGAATTTTTGACACTTCATCATTGCCATGCGGCTTCGAGTGCCACCCTGATGATTTATGTATGCCACCGTGGTGGCGTTGTCTGATTGTACTTGAACAGGCCTGTTCTGTATCAGAGGAAGGGCAAGAGTCAAAGCATTGAATACTGCCCGCAATACCAGAATGTTTTTCGGTAGGAGAGATTCCTCATTGGTTCACCGACCCTGGAGAGAATGTTGCTCTAGCATCGCGCCCCAACCCTGCATACTGGCGTCCGTCGTGAGCAGGACCCAGTTGGGGATCCTGCTCAACTGTTGGTCCAGCTTAGTGAAAGACGGACCTCCGGAGTCAAGGAGATCATTTGAGACCTGATCCGATGAGGTAGGCCTTCCCACTTGGAAAGGATTAACCTCTGCAGAGGGCGGAAATGAAATCGAGCGTACTCTACCATGTCGAAAGCCGAGACCATGAGGCCTAGTACTTGCATCCCCGAGTGTATCGACACTATTAGGCGAGAAAGGAAGTATCTGATCCTGTCCTGAAGTTTCAGGACTTTCTCCGGAGACAGAAACAGTATTTGGCTGTGTGTGTCTAGCAGTGCCCCCAGGTGCACCATACTCAGTGCAGGGACCAGCGAGGACTTTCTCCAGTTGATGAGCCACCAGTGGGCTTGTAGAAATTGGACCGTCAGTTCCAGATGACTGAGGAGAACATCTTGGGAGTTCGCCAGGATAAGCAAGTCGTCCAGATAAGGCAGGATCCTGATTCCCTGACGGCGGAGAAGGGCCGTCATTACAGCCATGGCCTTGGTGAAGATCCGAGGGGCCATGGACAGTCCAAATGGCAGAGCCTGGAATTGATAATGTAGGTTGTCAATAGCAAACCGCAGATATTGTTGATGCGATATGGCAATAGGTGTATGCAGGTAAGCATCCTGTATGTCCAGGGATACCATATAGTCTTCAGGTTCCATGGCCAGTACAATAGAGCGCAGAGTTACCATACAGAATTTGGACACTCTCACAAATTTGTTCAATGATTTGAGATCAGTATAGGCCGGAAGGACCCATTGTGTTTCGGAACTAGATACAGGGTCGAATAGTATCCCCTGCCTCTCTGGGAAAGGGGTACCGGCACTACCACTCCTGTATTCAGGAGGGATCGCACAACCAAGTGTAGATGCGCTTTTAACGGATCTGAAGGGATAACCGTCGAGCAGAATTGGCGAGGGGGAAGTCTCTTGAAAGAGATTGCATACCCGTGAGAGACAACTTCCAGCATCCAGGCGTCTGAAGTGGTTTTTAACCAGGCCTGGGCGAACTGGGGGAGGCCCACCCAGTCATGCAGCAGGCTTGTCTTGTTTGGAAGCAGGCTGACGGGCGGCCCAGGATTGTTTAGGTTTGGGCTTAGTGGTTTTGGAAGTACGAGCCTGTCTCGGGTACACCTGACCCTTTCCTTTTCCTGGAGGTTGAAAGGAATGAAAAGTAGTACTCTCTGCCTTCGCTGCAGAAGAATTAGTACTTGGGAGAAACGCAGTCTTAGCAGTCGCCAAGTCAGTCACAATCTTATTCAGATCCTCCCCAAAAAGGATATCTCCCTTAAAAGGGAGCACCTCCAAGGTCTTTTTGGAGCCTAGGTCCACCTTCCAGGACCTCAACCACAGAATTCGATAAGACACTATAGATGCAGTAGACGCCTTGGCCGCCATTACACTTGCCTCAGAGGACGCCTCCTGAATATAGTGGGAGGCTATGGTAATACGAGACAGATATTGTCTGGCAGTGTCAGAAATATCCTGAGGCATCTCATCTTCTAATGCCTGAACCCATGCTTCAATTCCATTTGCGGCCCAGGAGACTGCCCTAGTGGGTCTATGTAGAGCACCGGTATGGGAGTAAATAGACTTCAGTCTTAACCCACACGCTTATCCATTGGTTCCTTCAGTGAGGTTACAGTGGTGACAGGCAGAGTAGATGACAGCACAAGACGAGCAACATGAGAGTCTACCGGCGGTGGAATTTCCCACTTTTTACTCACCTCCGCGGGGATAGGATAATGAGCAAGCATCTTTTTAGACAGAAAGAATTTCTTTCCTGGAGACGACCAGGATTCCTGACGTATGTCAATTAAATGGTCAGAATGTGGTTAGACAATTTTAGTAAACTTCTGACATTTGAATTTATCAGGTTTCTTAAACGCAGTGGTGGGATCTACCTCATCATCAATTTGTAGAATCAGGTTAATAGCCTTCACTAGGTGAGGAACATCAACCTGGGTTGTAGGTTCCTCATCAGAAGTGACTATCAGTGTGTGACAGATCAGTATATTCCCCATCCTCATCAGAAGAATTATCTCAAATATTAGTGGATTGTGAGGAGGAAGCGGCCTGCTTAGATGACCCCTTGACCCCAGAGAGGCGTGGGGTAGACTTTTGTCTAACCAAAGATTGATTTAATTGTCGTATCTGGGTAGACAGAGTGTCCGCCCAGGTCGGATTAATTACAAGGACAATATGAGGCTGCAAATGGCACAAGAGGCCCTACAGGGTGTGTCACAAGCGTATTCAGCATACTGGAGAATGCTGTCCAAGGTGGGTCCTGATTGGCCACAGGTGCTGCGGGCTGGCTGGGAGATGTATAGCACCCAGTACCTGAACCATTTGCTAAAATTTCCTCCCTCAGGTAAATCCTTGGTGCAAGCACTGCATGATGCAGAAGCGTCCACGGATTACCCGCCCCGTGAGGCAGACATTATAGAGAATGAAGCCTTAGAGCGTAACAGTACAATATAGCCAGACAAACACAATACCTGCAAATAACCCACTGATTTATGGGACAGTAAATACAAGACACAAACAGAGAATTAAAGCGGTATGGGGTGACAAATACAAAGCAAGAAACAAAAAACAGCATATGCTGTCTAGCACGATATTATATATATATATATATATATATATATATATACATACACATACACACACACACACACACACATATATACATATATATATAAATATATATATACATACACACACACATACATACACACACACACTGCTCAAAAAAATAAAGGGAACACTAAAGTAACACATCTTAGATCTGAATGAATGAAATAATAAGAATTTACTCACCGGTAATTCTATTTCTCGTAGTCCGTAGTGGATGCTGGGGACTCCGTAAGGACCATGGGGAATAGCGGGCTCCGCAGGAGACATGGGCACTTTAAGAAAGACTTTAGACTCTGGGTGTGCACTGGCTCCTCCCTCTATGCCCCTCCTCCAGACCTCAGTTAGAGAAACTGTGCCCAGAGGAGATGGACAGTACGAGGAAAGGATTTTTGTTAATCCAAGGGCAAGATTCACACCAGCCACACCGTATAACCTGTGATAAACTACCCAGTTAACAGTTTGAACTAACAACATAGTCTCGGTCCAAACCGATGAACTATAATATAACCCTTATGTAAGCAATAACTATATACAAGTCTTGCAGAAGAAGTCCGCACTTGGGACGGGCGCCCAGCATCCTCTACGGACTACGAGAAATAGATTTACCGGTAAGTGTACAATCTTATTTTCTCTAACGTCCTAGAGGATGCTGGGACTCCGTAAGGACCATGGGGATTATACCAAAGCTCCCAAACGGGCGGGAGAGTGCGGATGACTCTGCAGCACCGATTGAGCAAACAGGAGGTCCTCCTCAGCCAGGGTATCAAACGTATAGAACTTTGCAAAAGTGTTTGACCCCGACCAAGTAGCAGCTCGGCACAGCTGTAGTGCCGAGACCCCTCGGGCAGGCGCCCAAGACGAGCCCACCTTCCTAGTGGAATGGGCCTTAACCGATTTCGGTAACGGCAATCCTGCCGTAGAATGCGCCTGCTGAATCGTGTTACAGATCCAGCAAGCAATAGTCTGCTTTGAAGCAGGTCCGCCAACCTTGTTGGCTGCATACAGGACAAACAGTGCTTCTGTTTTTCAGATCCTAGCCATTCTGGCCACGTAAATTTTCAAAGCCCTGACCACATCAAGGGACTCTGAATCCTCCAAGTCACGTGTAGCCATAGGCACGACAATAGGTTGGTTCATATGAAAGGATGAGACCACCTTAGGTAGGAATTGAGGACGGGTCCGCAACTCCGCTCTATCCATATGGAAAACCAGATAGGGGCTTTTATGTGATAAAGCCGCCAATTCCGAAACTCGCCTAGCCGAAGCCAAGGCTAACAACATGACCACCTTCCAAGTGAGAAATTTCAACTCCACTGTTTTAAGTGACTTAAATGTGACTTAAGGAAACTTAACACCACGTTAAGGTCCCAAGGCGCCACCGGTGGTACAAAAGGAGGCTGAATATGCAGTACTCCCTTCACAAAAGTCTGTACTTCAGGTAACGAGGCCAATTCCTTTTGAAAGAAAATGGATAAGGCCGAAATCTGAACTTTAATGGAGCCTAATTTTAGGCCCAAATTCACTCCAGTTTGTAGGAAGTGAAGAAAACGGCCCAGATGGAATTCTTCCGTAGGAGCATTCCTGGCCTCACACCAAGAAATATATTTTCGCCATATTCGGTGATAATGTTTAGACGTCACGTCCTTCCTAGCCTTTATTAGCGTAGGAATGACCTCATCCGGAATACCTTTTTCCGCTAGGATCCGGCGTTCAACCGTCATGCCGTCAAACGCAGCCGCGGTAAGTCTTGGAACAGACAGGGACCTTGTTGTAACAGGTCCTGCCTTAGAGGAAGAGGCCACGTATCTTCTGTGAGCATTTCTTGCAGATCCGGATACCAGGTCCTTCGTGGCCAATCTGGAACAATGAGAATTGTTCTCACTCCTCTTTTTCTTATTATCTTCAACACCTTGGGTATGAGAGGAAGAGGAGGAAACACATATACCGACTGGAACACCCACGGTGTCACTAGGGCATCCACAGCTACCGTCAAAATGGGTCTGACCGAACCGTCCGGTTTCGGAACCACAAACAGGGTTGAGTAATACCCCTTTCCTTGCTGGAGAAGAGGAACCTTGACTATCACCTGTTGCAGGTACAACTTTTGAATTGCAGTTAACACTAACTCCCTTTCTGACGGAGAAGCTGGCAGAGCCGATTTGAAAAACCGGCGAGTAGGCATCTCTTAGAATTCCAGCCTGTATCCCTGAGAAAAGATCTCTATTGCCCAGGGATCCACCTGTGAGTGAACCCAGACGTGGCTGAAAAATCGAAGACGTGTCCCCACTTGATCTGGCCCCCCCAGGGAAGTCCCAGCGTCATGCGGTGGATTTTGCAGACGTAGCGGGGGACTTCTGCTCCTGGGAACTAGCTGTGTGCAGCTTTTTCCCCTTGCCTTTACCTCTGGCAAGAAAGGACGATCTCCGTACCTTTTTGCTTTTATTTGAACGAAAGGACTGCATTTGGTAATGAGGTGCCTTCTCAGCATGTTGTAGGGGAACATAAGGTTAAAAATTCGATTTACCAGCCGTAGCAGTAGAGACAAGGCCCGAGAGGCCTTCTCCAAACAACTTCTCCCCCTTGTAAGGCAACGACTCCATATGCCGCTTTGAGTCGGCATCCCCCGTCCACTGTCGGGTCCACAAGAGTCGCCTAGAAGAAATAGACATAGCATTTAATCTGGAGCTTAGTAAACAAATGTCTCTTTGAGCATCCCTAATATGTAACGCAGCATCCTTGATATGCTCTAGGGTCATTAGAATGGTATCCTTATCTAGGGTCTCAATCTCCGTAGACAAGGAATCTGTCCATGCTGCGACAGCACTACAAACCCAGGCCGATGCCATAGCCGGCATAACAATAGTACCAGAATGTGTGTAAATGTACTTCATGGTAACTTCCTGCTTACGATCTGCAGGATCCTTGAGGGTAGCAGTATCCTGGGAAGGCAGTGCCACCTTCTTGGATAAGCGTGTCAACGCCTTGTCTACTTTAGGCGAAGATTCCCATCGTATCCTGTCCTTTTGTGGGAAGAGATACGCCATAAGAATCCTTTTGGGAACTTGTAGTCTCCTGTCTGGAGATTCCCAAGCCTTTTCGCACAATTCGCTTAGCTCAAATGAGGACGGAAAGGAGATCTCAGGCTTTTTCTCTTTATACATGTGTACCCTCGTGTCAGGGACAGGGGGTTCCTCAGTAATATGCAAAACCTCTTTAATAGCAATGATCATGTAACGAATACCTTTAGCCACTTTTGGCTGTAATTTTGCATCCTCATAGTCGACACTGGAATCTGAATCCGTGTCGGTATCTGTGTCAGTGATCTGGGATAATGTGTGTTTCTGAGACCCAGAAGGTCCCGGTGCCACTGGGACAGGCATGGTCTGACTACCTGACTGATACCTAGCCTCAGTCTTGTCTAATCTCTTATGCAATAAATTTACATTAGCATTCAAGACATTCCACATATCCATCCAGTCCGCTGTCTGCGTTGCCGACGGCGACCTGACAATCATGCACTCCCCCTCCTCCTTAGGCGAGCCTTCATCGTCAAACATGTCGACACACGCGTACAGACAGACACACTCCACACACACAGGGAAACTCTTTTCTGAAGACAGGTTCCCCTTTAGGCCCTTTGGAGAGACAGAGAGAGTATGCCAGCACACACCCCAGTGCTATATGACCCCGGAGAAAAACACAGAATGTTTACCCAGTAGCGCTGCTGTAATGTATAATCGCCAATTATGTGCCCCCCCTCTACTTTAAAACCCTCTTTCACCGTGTGTCAAGCAGGGGAGAGTCCGGGGAGCTTCCTCTCAGCGGTGCTGTGGAGAGAAAATGGCGCTGGTGAGTGCTGAGGGAGAAGCCCCGCCCCCTCGGCGGCGGGCTTCTGTCCCGCTCAAACTTAATAAAATATGGCGGGGGTTCTTTTATACAGTGCCCACAGTGCCCACCTGTACATGTATATAGTCATTTGCCATAGGAGAGGTATTCTATTGCTGCCCAGGGCGGCCCCCCCTGCGCCCTGCACCCTTACAGTGACTGGAGTGTGTGAGGTGTATGGGAGCAATGACGCACAGCTGCAGTGCTGTGCGTTACCTCAGTGAAGCACCCGAAGGCTTCTGCCGCCTCAGTAGTCTTCTTTCTTCGTTTCTTCCGGCTCTGTGAGAACGGCGGCGCGGCTCTGGGATGAACGCCCAGGACGAACCTGTGTTCCACTCCCTCTGGAGCTAATGGTGTCCAGTAGCCGAGAAGCAGAGCCTATCATTTAAGTAGGTCTGCTCCTCTCTCCTCAGTCCCTCGATGCAGGGAGTCTGTTGCCAGCAGAGCTCCCTGAAAATAAGAAAAAAACCTAACAAAATGCTTTCTTAGCAGGAAACTCAGGAGAGCTCGCTGCAGTGCACCCATCTTCCTCGGGGCACAGTCTAAAACTGAGGTCTGGAGGAGGGGCATAGAGGGAGGAGCCAGTGCACACCCAGAATCTAAATTATTTCTTAAAGTGCCCATGTCTCCTGCGGAGCCCGTCTATTCCCCATGGTCCTTACGGAGTCCCAGCATCCTCTAGGACGTTAGAGAAAATAGAGGACCAGAAGCACTGCAAAGTAGTATACGGCGTTCTAGAACAGCAGTAATGGGAATGTTTCCTTAAACAAGCAAATTCGCTGCAGTTTGTGCGATAATTGTTATTATTTTATCTATCATCAGTTTTCATTTATAGCCATCTAGACTGTCATTCTGTTTCCCTGTTTTCTTTGCCAGGTTTTTATACAGTTTATCTACAGACTAATATCCAAAGGTTTGTACTTTTTATTAACTGTTTAAAATAAAAAAATTAAAAACACAAGATGCTGATTTGTCATGTTTGAAAGTTGTGGTCATACATAGGGTTACCACCTCATCCCTTTAATTCTGGACACATTAATTAAACAGGTTCTGTGGCTGTCTGACTTCAAGACTCCATTTCACCTTGTTTTAATCAGCCACAGAACCTATGTGATTAATATGTGTCCAGAATTAAAGGGATGAGGTGGTAACTAGTCATACAGTCATTTTCCATTGACTCTACTTTGCTAAACCTGGCAGCCTGCAAGACACCAACAATTGCACAAAGGAATTATTTAACCAAACTTATCAGGACTTGGGAACAGTGAGTTATCCAACACCTCAACTATTATGTATGTTGATTATCAGGTTATCTGTAATTTTTACAGATTCTTAAAAATGAACAGTCCACCGCATGTGATACAATCGTCTATGGGTGATCATCCATATATTATTAAGTCTTTCTCCAATATGAATGTTATACATTAATACATTTGTGACATTTCATCTGTGTACATTGACGTCACATTAATCATTAATGTGAATTGATTTTTTTCTTTTGTTCACTTTTATGACACAGAGCTATTTTAATTACTCAGGAATTACGGACAATGAATAAACAATGGCAGGTGCTACTATGTAGGAACCGCTTACATGTGAAGCTGCCGGCTGCTACATGTTACTGGTGGCCTGGAACGCAGCAATAGGCTATGATGTTGCAGCCCAGTCAGGAGAGGATTTAGGGGTGAGGGCACACCTATGCACACCTAAGCACAACAGTAATGGGTGCCTCCGCCCCCCCACCTAATTTTATTATTTTTTATTGATTGGTTATAAGCCCTCATCTGATCACAGCCAATTTAATAGAATAAAAAAGCCACTAATTATGACATTTAAATTTTTTTAATTATGTATACATATTTACTAAGTAGGACAGCTTACTGGGTACGTATGTGCATGACCTACTCATTTATACTCCATTCAAGATGGCATATGGTACAGTACAGTGGATATATTTTGCGGTTACTGGTTCTTTTTGGGGTGACAGTACCAACACAAGCATCCAAGTGCCGCCCCAAGGCACGTGCCTCATATGCCTAATGGGAAAATCGCCACTGAGCCCAGCACCTCAGTTCTGTGACCCGCAGGTGGGGTGGGGGGTTGGAAAGGAAGGGGGGGGGGGCTTCCCAGTACGCCCTTCCACCGATGCTTTAATGTTTCCAGATTTAAACAGAGCGTACAATTTTGGCATAAGAATTATTTACAAATAATTTGTATTTGCAATAGGATATTAAGCAATAGTGTCCATCTGCATGCACATATTCCTCTCCTATTATGGCTAATAATTATTTTACCCAAGATAAATGGCTTTTGGATACTCCTGAAATATTCTGTGCTGCTCTGAACTTTTGGATGCTCTCATCTACTGTATGACCGACCGCAGCCCGATTTATAGTATCCAAGATAATAAGAACGACTGTCGGGTGAAATGCATCTTAACAATGGTGAAGTCTTTACTTCTATATACCAAGTAGCAATACATGAACCAGGCATTCCTTAGGCCTGATAATGCATTTGTTTTACTCAAGATAAGAGCTACAAAACGTGAATTTTTTACAGAAAAATTAAGCACAGTTTTGGTATAAATCAATAGTGTTCAATACTAACTGCAGCAAGACATTTTCAAGACAGATAAAGGAACTGAAGTCATAACTTACCCTCATTGGGTGTATGTCTGCATATGGGGGCTTCCCTTCTGCCATTTCTATAGAAGTAATCCCCAGAGACCAAATATCTGCAACACAGTTATACCCGATTTCTTGTATTACTTCCGGTGCCATCCAAAATGGAGTTCCTATTACGGTATTGCGTTTCGCCATAGTATCCTAGGAAACCACAAGAAGAGGAATCTATAGAGTGATGCTGAATTGCCTCGCTGCAAGTTAGCACTTCAAGGGGCACTTACCGTAAGCTGGCCGGCCACCCCAAAATCTGCCAGCTTGGCATGACCTTCCGTGTTAAGAAGGATATTTCCAGCTTTTATGTCTCTATGGATTTTTCTCATAAAGTGTAAGTATTCAAGCCCTTTTAACGTTGATTTAAGTATTGTAGCAATCTCATCCTCGGTTAACTGAAAGAAAAATAAACACGTACTTTATTTTTTAGTTAAACCGTGAAAATAAAAAGACAGCTTTTCTCATCTGCATTAACGCCCATATTTAATTAAAACGAAGGTTCAGCAAGAGGCAAGTGACAGTTGCATGTGCAGTAGAAATGTACACAATGGGGCAGATGTATTAAGCCTGGAGAAGTGATAAAGCAGTGATAAGTGCAAGGTGATAACGCACCAGCCAATCAGCTTCAATATGTAAATTTACAGTTAGGAGCTGATTGGCTAGTGCATTATCGCCTTGCACTTATCACTGCTTTATCACTTCTCCAGACTTAATACATCTGCCCCAAAAGTCCTGTGCAAAGCTTTACCTTCTGGGGAATGGGTGGGGCTTAAGGGTATATACAAATATTGGCGCTTAACTTTTAAAGCTGGCCCCTAGATTTAATTTGTAAAAGGAGGCATGTAACACATCATGGAAAGTTTTTTTGGGGGGTTTTTTTTTTACTTCATATTGACTCCGCATGATAGGTGACTTTATTTATAAATAAAGCCATAATTACGCCGCGTATACCTTATGGATCGCCATGTGGTTTCCCTTAAATCTTTAATTTCTTACGTTTTCCTATTCCATCTAAATTGATACTAGTGGCCTGTGGGCTCATTACACCACTTTTATTGTTCTTTTATGCATCTGCAGTTGCATTGTCTGGACCTATTTTTTGTAGACCGTGACCTATGTACTTGTTTGTATGTTCTATATATATATGTAGTTCTTCAATTTAAAAAAACAAACAAAAATCACATAATTAAGTTTGAAATATGTACATTGTGTCTTTAAATGTAAAACTAAAATTATAGGTATTATCATTAATAACATTTATTTACCCACAACTTAATTTAAATGGGTCGTACACTATACATTTTTGTCTGCATAGAAAAATAGTTAAACAAGTCAAAGTCTTTGAACACACCTTAAAAGACAAGTAGTACAAATTGACCAGTAGCATAAGAGGTCATTCATTCATACAGTCTTATTATTTCTTAATATCCAAATGACTGTACAGGTGACCACACAACGCTAGTATCTTATGAGCCTTGCAGAGCAATGCAAGAACTCACCTCTAGAGGGGGCAGCGCAATCTTGAAAAAGGAAAACATATTTTGCCTATGCATAAGGTTAAATGCTCTCTTCCCACTTCAAAGCCCCATTTGGGGTTGGCCAGCCCTTTAAGAATGCAATATCATGCTCTGTGGTAACTGCAGATGTTTTTTCCCCCAAGCAGCTGGAAAATGTACAATCCGTCTTATCTACTGTGATCAGCAAACAGGGACGTTTCTGAGGTTTAACATGATTGCAGATCCGGCCATATTAAAATAAAGGCTGCTTCACCTACAGATTAAAGGAGACAGGAGCACACAGGCAAACAAAACCAAAGCATTCACATCAGCTTGGCTGGTAGCGCTGCAGGCTGTATGGTCAGAGGGGAGCATTGTGCAGTTCTGAAAACAGATTTGGGAAGTTGAGGTGGTTGGTTTAATGCTCACAAGATTGAAGAGTATGGATAAAGAAATGTATTTAGCCTGAATCCATTAACATTCCTTTCTCAGACTGCATTTACTTTCTCTTGTTTATGGTCACCACACATAATTTGTAATTTTCCAGTAGTTTCTATTTTTGAGCAATTTAGATGTTAAACAATTATGGAACTTATTAGAAAAGTTTCCACTGCAGAACTTTCTCAGCGCTCTCCCGTTTCACTGGATTAGGACAACAAATAAAATAAAAACCAGCCACATTTGCACTCGACATCGCATATAGCTGCAGCCAAACAGTTTGTTAAGTGTAAGGCAGAGAAACTATTTTCCTATATATTCCAAACAAAAGTTTAGGGTATGATTTTGAATGTTTTTTTCCTTATATGTCATTACTGCGTTTACATTTAATACATGCTATAATGAGAATAATCTAGCAGCAGATTATCACTCTTCCAGACACTCATATATCCTGCCCCTGTCCATGGTACTGATAAAATGATGTACAGTATTAGCCAATGGAACTCGGGTAACAGTTGTGTCAGGTTAGTCTTTTTAAAAACTTAAAAAAACACACGTGAAACGCACTTGGAGCTGAAGACTGGTAATCGTAATGGGAAATAATAAGATGCATTCAGAATGAGCTAGAACATGATGCAAGATAAAAAAAAAAAAAAAACAGAACAGTACTGTACAGCTACTGTGGGGCAGTATGGATGGTGTAATGGTTAGCATTACTGCCTCACAGCACTGATGTCATGGATTCAATACCCACCATGGCTCTACCTGTGTGGAGTTTGTACATTCTCCCTGTACATGCGTGGGTTTCCTCCGGGTACTCCGGTTTCCTCCCACAATCCCCCCCAAAAATATACTGGTAAGTAGGGACCGATGTGAATGGGCAAATAGTCTCTGTAAAGCGCTGCGGAATGTGTGTGCGCTATATAAATAACTGGTAATAAATAAAATAAATAAATAAAGCTAGTAAACATGATAGTGGGTAATTTGACACTACACAATGTTTTATGCATTTTACTAGTACTTAGAACGCATACAGTGCATACCTGGGGGGGTATGTAACGGTATAACGGCGGCTGGGCCAGCGAAAAGAAGCCCCTTGCGGGCTCGGTGGCTCACCATGGGTTCTATTTCCACTCTATGGGTGCCATGGACACCCACGAGTGGGAATAGTACCTGTTAGCCGGGATTCTGGCTGTTGGCATTGTCAGTGGTCGGGATTCCGGCGTCGGTATCCTGACAGCCGAGATCCCGACTGTCAGCAATGTAACCGCATTCCTACCTAGGCATGACACCATAGCAATTTCACAAATAACAGATGTTAGGTACAGATCAGAGCTGTACGGACTCAGGAGTCAGGCAGCCAATGTGGCTAATAATATCTATACATACATACAGTCCCAGAGACTAACATTCAAAGCAGTTTGCTCTTACATTAGTGGACTAGCACCAGAACTCTGAATTATTTTGTCCGATCCACCCCTTAATATACATGATTTTGAGTAACCTCCACTCAAGTGTACACGCCGTAATATGATAATCCTTCTCCTCCTTTTACATGTCAAGCAATGTTTTGACAAAGATGAGGTAGGTGGAAAAGGGCACTTAATAACTAGGAAAACAACTGTAATGGACAATGTAGTCCTATACAGGATACTATGTAAAGTGGCATTTAAACACCCAAATCTTACTTAAGATTAAAAGATGCCCACCATCATTTTCATTTTAGAAAAAAATATTGTATTTAATCAGACTGAATAAACCCAGTTCCATAGTGGTCTCTGAACTGTTAAACCATGAGTGCGGATGACGAGCGAGACTCATCCTTCACACAAAGATCACAAACGAGGAGGGTTAATCCCACTCATCATCATCCACATTCAATCAGTAAAATAAAGAAAAAATAAATACATAGTTACTGGAGGAGAGCCGGGAAATAGGCCAGAGGTCACTGACATCATTACATCAGGCTGTAATGATGTCATGAGGGGGCGGGGATTGCATTGCACTACAGAAAAAAACTTTTGTGCTGCAGGAGATGTGGGGGTGGCAGCGCTGAAAGTCTCGTTGTATCAGTCCTGTAACCTAGGAACAACTGGGCAAAGTTGTTTTGAAAAGGGTAGTCCCTTCTTTCAATTATGTGCCCCAGTCTGGCTACCACAAACTCAATGGCACCCACATTTGAAAGAGGGAAGTTACCTCTTCTAAATTATGTGGCCCCTTTGTAGTTATTTCCTGGTGATTACCAAACTATGATTCCCAATAGTACACACAGCATGATATTTTCCAGAGATCGTGATGGGTGATCCAATTTCCAGAGGCAAAAAAAAAATGTTCCCATCATTTTATGAGGTATATTTTCCCATTTTCAAAATAATATGCCTTGTTAGGCTACCATATTATTCCTAGAATGTATGCAATCAGTTGAAAACCGCAAAAACTACTAAGAACCAAAAAAAAACATTCAATGTAGTTTCAAAATAAGAATTTACTTACCGATAATTTTATTTCTCATAGTCCGTAGTGGATGCTGGGGACTCCGAAAGGACCATGGGGAATAGCGGCTCCGCAGGAGACTGGGCACAAAAGTAAAAGCTTTAGGACTACCTGGTGTGCACTGGCTCCTCCCCCTATGACCCTCCTCCAAGCCTCAGTTAGGATACTGTGCCCGGACGAGCGTACACAATAAGGAAGGATTTTGAATCCCGGGTAAGACTCATACCAGCCACACCAATCACACCGTACAACTTGTGATTTGAACCCAGTTAACAGCATGATAACAGAGGAGCCTCTGAAAAGATGGCTCACAACAATAATAACCCGATTTTTGTAACAATAACTATGTACAAGTATTGCAGACAATCCACACTTGGGATGGGCGCCCAGCATCCACTACGGACTATGAGAAATAGAATTATCGGTAAGTAAATTCTTATTTTCTCTGACGTCCTAGTGGATGCTGGGGACTCCGAAAGGACCATGGGGATTATACCAAAGCTCCCAAACGGGCGGGAGAGTGCGGATGACTCTGCAGCACCGAATGAGAGAACTCCAGGTCCTCCTCAGCCAGGGTATCAAATTTGTAGAATTTAGCAAACGTGTTTGCCCCTGACCAAGTAGCTGCTCGGCAAAGTTGTAAAGCCGAGACCCCTCGGGCAGCCGCCCAAGATGAGCCCACTTTCCGTGTGGAATGGGCTTTTACAGATTTTGGCTGTGGCAGGCCTGCCACAGAATGTGCAAGCTGAATTGTACTACAAATCCAACGAGCAATCGTCTGCTTAGAAGCAGGAGCACCCAGCTTGTTGGGTGCATACAGAATAAACAGCGAGTCAGATTTTCTGACTCCAGCCGTCCTGGAAACATATATTTTCAGGGCCCTGACTACGTCCAGCAACTTGGAATCCTCCAAGTCCCTAGTAGCCGCAGGCACCACAATAGGCTGGTTTAAGTGAAATGCTGAAACCACCTTAGGGAGAAATTGAGGACGAGTCCTCAATTCTGCCCTATCCGTATGAAAAATTAGGTAAGGGCTTTTATAGGATAAAGCCGCCAATTCTGATACACGCCTGGCTGAAGCCAGGGCTAACAGCATGACCACTTTCCATGTGAGATATTTTAAGTCCACAGTGGTGAGTGGTTCAAACCAATGTGATTTTAGGAATCCCAAAACTACATTGAGATCCCAAGGTGCCACTGGAGGCACAAAAGGAGGCTGTATATGCAGTACCCCCTTGACAAACGTCTGAACTTCAGGAACTGAAGCTAGTTCTTTTTGGAAGAATATTGACAGGGCCGAAATTTGAACCTTAATGGACCCTAATTTTAGGCCCATAGACAGTCCTGTTTGCAGGAAATGCAGGAAACGACCCAGTTGAAATTCCTCTGTAGGGGCCTTCCTGGCCTCACACCACGCAACATATTTACGCCAAATACGGTGATAATGTTGCACAGTTACATCCTTCCTGGCTTTGATCAGGGTAGGGATGACTTCATCCGGAATGCCTTTTTCCTTCAGGATCCGGCGTTCAACCGCCATGCCGTCAAACGCAGCCGCGGTAAGTCTTGGAACAGACATGGTCCCTGCTGGAGCAGGTCCTTTCTTAGAGGTAGAGGCCACGGGTCTTCCGTGAGCATCTCTTGAAGTTCCGGGTACCAAGTCCTTCTTGGCCAATCCGGAGCCACGAGTATAGTCTTTACTCCTCTCCTTCTTATGATTCTCAGTACCTTGGGTATGAGAGGCAGAGGAGGGAACACACACACTGACTGGTACACCCACGGTGTTACCAGAGCGTCCACAGCTATTGCCTGAGGATCCCTTGACCTGGCGCAATATCTGTTCAGTTTTTTGTTGAGGCGGGACGCCATCATGTCCACCTTTGGTTTTTCCCAACGGTTCACAATCATGTGGAAGACTTCTGGGTGAAGTCCCCACTACCCCGGGTGGAGATCGTGTCTGCTGAGGAAGTCTGCTTCCCAGTTGTCCACTCCCGGAATGAACACTGCTGACAGTGCTATCACATGATTTTCCGCCCAGCGAAGAATCCTTGCAACTTCCGTCATTGCCCTCCTGCTTCTTGTGCCGCCCTGTCTGTTTACGTGGGCGACTGCCGTGATGTTGTCCGACTGGATCAACACCGGCTGACCCTGAAGCAGAGGCCTTGCCGGACTTAGGGCATTGTAAATGGCCCTTAGTTCCAGGATATTTATGTGAAGTGACGTTTCCATGCTTGACCACAAGCCCTGGAAATTTCTTCCCTGTGTGACTGCTCCCCAGCCTCTCAGGCTGGCATCCGTGGTCACCAGGACCCAATCCTGAATGCCGAATCTGCGGCCCTCTAGGAGATGAGCACTCTGTAACCACCACAGGAGAGACACCCTTGTCCTTGGAGACAGGGTTATCCGCTGATGCATTTGAAGATGCGATCCGGACCATTTGTCCAGCAGATCCCACTGAAAAGTTCTTGCGTGGAATCTGCCGAATGGAATCGCTTCGTAAGAAGCCACCATCTTTCCCAGGACCCTTGTGCATTGATGCACTGACACTTGGCCTGGTCTTAGGAGGTTCCTGACTAGGTCGAATAACTCCCTGGCTTTCTCCACCGGGAGAAACACCTTTTTCTGTACTGTGTCCAGAATCATCCCTAGGAACAGCAGACGTGTCGTCGGAATCAGCTGCGATTTTGGAATATTTAGAATCCATCCGTGCTGTCGTAGTACTACTTGAGATAGTGCTACTCCGACCTCTAACTGTTCTCTGGACCTTGCCCTTATCAGGAGATCGTCCAAGTAAGGGATAATTAAGACGCCTTTTCTTCGAAGAAGAATCATCATTTCGGCCATTACCTTGGTAAAGACCCGGGGTGCCGTGGACAATCCAAACGGCAGCGTCTGAAACTGATAGTGACAGTTCTGTACCACAAACCTGAGGTACCCTTGGTGAGAAGGGCAAATTGGGACATGGAGGTAAGCATCCTTGATGTCCAGAGACACCATATAGTCCCCTTCTTCCAGGTTCGCTATCACTGCTCTGAGTGACTCCATCTTGAACTTGAACCTTTTTATGTAAGTGTTCAAGGATTTCAGATTTAAAATAGGTCTCACCGAGCCGTCCGGCTTCGGTACCACAAACAGCGTGGAATAATACCCCTTTCCCTGTTGTAGGAGGGGTACCTTGATTATCACCTGCTGGGAATACAGCTTGTGAATGGCTTCCAATACCGCCTCCCTGTCGGGGGGAGACGTTGGTAAAGCAGACTTCAGGAACCAGCGAGGGGGAGACGTCTCGAATTCCAATTTGTACCCCTGAGATACTACCTGCAGGATCCAGGGGTCCACTTGCGAGTGAGCCCACTGCGCGCTGAAATTCTTGAGACGGTCCCCCACCGTGCCTGAGTCCGCTTGTAAGGCCCCAGTGTCATGCTAAGGACTTGGCAGAAGCGGGGGAGGGCTTCTGTTCGTGGGAAGAGGCTGTCTGCTGCAGTCTTTTTCCCCTTCCTCTGCCCCGGGGCAGATATGAGTGGCCTTTTGCCCGCTTGCCCTTATGGGGACGAAAGGACTGAGCCTGAAAAGACGGTATCTTTTTCTGCTGAGAGGTGACCTGGGGTAAAAAGGTGGATTTCCCAGCCGTTGCCGTGGCCACCAGGTCCGATAGACCGACCCCAAATAACTCCTCCCCTTTATACGGCAATACTTCCATATGCCGTTTGGAATCCGCATCACCTGACCACTGTCGCGTCCATAACCCTCTTCTGGCAGAAATGGACATCGCACTTACTCTTGATGCCAGAGTGCAAATATCCCTCTGTGCATCTCGCATATATAGAAATGCATCCTTTAAATGCTCTATAGTCAATAATATATTGTCCCTGTCCAGGGTATCAATATTTTCAGTCAGGGAATCCGACCAAGCAACCCCAGCACTGCACATCCAGGCTGAGGCGATTGCTGGTCGCAGTATAATACCAGTATGTGTGTATATACTTTTTAGGATATTTTCCAGCTTCCTATCAGCTGGTTCCTTGAGGGGCGGCCGTATCAGGAGACTGTAACGCCACTTGTTTTGATAAGCGTGTGAGCGCCTTATCTACCCTAGGGGGTGTTTCCCAACGCGCCCTAACCTCTGGCGGGAAAGGGTATAATGCCAATAATTTCTTAGAAATTAGCAGTTTTTTATCGGGGGAAACCCACGCTTCATCACACACATCATTTAATTCATCTGATTCCGGAAAAACTACGGGTAGTCTTTTCACACCCCACATAATACCCTTTTTTGTGGTACTTGTAGTATCAGAAATGTTCAAAACCTCCTTCATTGCCGTGATCATGTAACGTGTGGCCCTACTGGAAAATACGTTTGTTTCCTCACCGTCGACACTGGAGTCAGTGTCCGTGTCTGTGTCTGTGTCGACCACCTGAGGTAACGGGCGCTTTAGAGCCCCTGACGGTGTTTGAGACGCCTGTACAGGTATTAACTGATTTGCCGGCTGTCTCATGTCGTCAGTCTTTTGTAAAGTGCTGACACTATCACGTAATTCTTTCCATAAGACCATCCAGTCAGGTGTCGACTCCCTAGGGGGTGACATCACTAACACAGGCAATTGCTCCGCCTCCACACCATTTTCCTCCTCATACATGTCGACACAACGTACCGACACACAGCACACATACAGGGAATGCTCTGATAGAGGACAGGACCCCACTAGCCCTTTGGGGAGACAGAGGGAGAGTTTGCCAGCACACACCAGAGCGCTATATATATATAGGGATAACCTTATATAAGTGTTTTTCCCTGATATAGCTGCTGTATATATTTATCTGCCAAATAAGTGCCCCCCCTCTCTTGTTTTACCCTGTTTCTGTAGTGCAGGGGAGAGTCAGGGAGCCTTCCTCCAACGGAGCTGTGAGGAAAAAATGGCGCCAGTGTGCTGAGGAGATAGGCTCCGCCCCCTTCTCGGCGGCCTTTCTCCCGCTTTTTTAAGGAAAAATTGGCAGGGGTTAAATGCATCCATATAGCCCAGGAGCTATATGTGATGTATTTTTTGCCAAATAAGGTGTTTTTATTGCGTCTCAGGGCGCCCCCCCCCCCCCAGCGCCCTGCACCCTCAGTGACCGGAGTGTGAAGTGTGCTGAGAGCAATGGCGCACAGCTGCGGTGCTGTGCGCTACCTTATTGAAGACAGGACGTCTTCTGCCGCCGATTTTCCGGACCTCTTCAGTCTTCTGGCTCTGTAAGGGGGCCGGCGGCGCGGCTCTGGGACCCATCCATGGCTGGGCCTGTGATCGTCCCTCTGGAGCTAATGTCCAGTAGCCTAAGAAGCCCAATCCACTCTGCACGCAGGTGAGTTAGCTTCTTCTCCCCTTAGTCCCTCGGTGCAGTGAGCCTGTTGCCAGCAGGTCTCACTGAAAATAAAAAACCTACTTTAAACTTTTACTCTAAGCAGCTCAGGAGAGCCCCTTAGTATGCACCCTTCTCGTTCGGGCACAAAAATCTAACTGAGGCTTGGAGGAGGGTCATAGGGGGAGGAGCCAGTGCACACCAGGTAGTCCTAAAGCTTTTACTTTTGTGCCCAGTCTCCTGCGGAGCCGCTATTCCCCATGGTCCTTTCGGAGTCCCCAGCATCCACTAGGACGTCAGAGAAATTATGTGAGTGCAGTAACTACCTTATTACATTTTAACACAGAACACCCAAAAAGACCCTGGAATTGCAATTACACACATTACTACTATTCAGTGATATGTACAACAAGAGTTAAGTCCAATAAGATTGTTAAATGTTCCTTCATGTTTAGTACACACAAAGCAGAAGGCAATTTACAATATACAATAATAAGATTTTACTTACCGATAAATCTATTTCTCGGAGTCCGTAGTGGATGCTGGGGTTCCTGAAAGGACCATGGGGAATAGCGGCTCCGCAGGAGACAGGGCACAAAAAGTAAAGCTTTTCCAGATCAGGTGGTGTGCACTGGCTCCTCCCCCTATGACCCTCCTCCAGACTCCAGTTAGGTACTGTGCCCGGACGAGCGTACACAATAAGGGAGGATTTTGAATCCCGGGTAAGACTCATACCAGCCACACCAATCACACCGTACAACCTGTGATCTAAACCCAGTTAACAGTATGATAACAGCGGAGCCTCTGAAAGATGGCTTCCTTCAACAATAACCCGAATTAGTTAACAATAACTATGTACAATTTATGCAGATAATCCGCACTTGGGATGGGCGCCCAGCATCCACTACGGACTCCGAGAAATAGATTTATCGGTAAGTAAAATCTTATTTTCTCTATCGTCCTAGTGGATGCTGGGGTTCCTGAAAGGACCATGGGGATTATACCAAAGCTCCCAAACGGGCGGGAGAGTGCGGATGACTCTGCAGCACCGAATGAGAGAACTCCAGGTCCTCCTTAGCCAGAGTATCAAATTTGTAAAATTTTACAAACGTGTTCTCCCCTGACCACGTAGCTGCTCGGCAAAGTTGTAATGCCGAGACCCCTCGGGCAGCCGCCCAAGATGAGCCCACCTTCCTTGTGGAGTGGGCCTTTACAGATTTAGGCTGTGGCAGGCCTGCCACAGAATGTGCAAGTTGGATTGTGCTACAGATCCAACGAGCAATCGTCTGCTTAGACGCAGGAGCACCCATCTTGTTGGGTGCATACAATATAAACAACGAGTCAGATTTTCTGACTCCAGCTGTCCTTGCAATATATATTTTTAATGCTCTGACAACGTCCAGTAACTTGGAGTCCTCCAAGTCACTTGTAGCCGCAGGCACTACAATAGGCTGGTTCAGATGAAATGCTGACACCACCTTAGGGAGAAAATGCGGACGAGTCCGCAGTTCTGCCCTGTCCGAATGGAAAATCAGATATGGGCTTTTGTAAGATAAAGCTGCCAATTCTGATACTCTCCTGGCAGAAGCCAGGGCTAGAAGCATGGTCACTTTCCAAGTGAGATATTTCAAATCCACCTTTTTTAGTGGTTCAAACCAATGAGATTTTAGAAAGTCCAAAACCACATTGAGATCCCACGGTGCCACTGGAGGCACCACAGGAGGCTGTATATGCAGCACTCCCTTAACAAAGGTCTGGACTTCAGGGACTGAAGCCAATTCTTTTTGAAAGAAAATCGACAGGGCCGAAATTTGAACCTTAATAGATCCCAATTTGAGACCCATAGACAATCCTGATTGCAGGAAATGTAGGAATCGACCCAGTTGAAATTCCTCCGTCGGAGCACTCCGATCTTCGCACCACGCAACATATTTTCGCCAAATTCGGTGATAATGTTGCACGGTTACTTCCTTCCTTGCTTTAATCAAAGTAGGAATGACTTCTTCCGGCATGCCTTTTTCCTTTAGGATCCGGCGTTCAACCGCCATGCCGTCAAACGCAGCCGCGGTAAGTCTTGAAACAGACAGGGACCCTACTGAAGCAAGTCCCTCCTTAGAGGTAGAGGCCACGGATCTTCCGTGATCATCTCTTGAAGTTCCGGGTACCAAGTCCTTCTTGGCCAATCCGGAACCACTAGTATCGTTCTTACGCCTCTTTGCCGTATAATTCTCAATACTTTTGGTATGAGAGGCAGAGGAGGAAACACATACACCGACTGGTACACCCAAGGCGTTACCAGCGCGTCCACAGCTATTGCCTGCGGATCTCTTGACCTGGCGCAATACCTGTCCAGTTTTTTGTTGAGGCGAGACGCCATCATGTCCACCATTGGTCTTTCCCAACGGGTTACCAGCATGTGGAAGACTTCTGGATGAAGTCCCCACTCTCCCGGGTGAAGATCGTGTCTGCTGAGGAAGTCTGCTTCCCAGTTGTCCACTCCCGGGATGAACACTGCTGACAGTGCTATCACATGATTCTCTGCCCAGCGAAGAATCCTTGCAGCTTCTGCCATTGCACTCCTGCTTCTTGTGCCGCCCTGTCTGTTCACATGGGCGACTGCCGTGATGTTGTCCGACTGGATCAACACCGGTTTTCCCTGAAGCAGAGGTTCTGCCTGGCTTAGAGCATTGTATATTGCTCTTAGTTCCAGAATGTTTATGTGAAGAGACGTTTCCAGGCTCGTCCATACTCCCTGGAAGTTTCTTCCTTGTGTGACTGCTCCCCAGCCTCTCAGGCTGGCGTCCGTGGTCACCAGGATCCAATCCTGTATGCCGAATCTGCGGCCCTCCAATAGATGAGGACTCTGCAACCACCACAGAAGAGACACCCTTGTCCTTGGAGACAGGGTTATCCGTAGGTGCATCTGAAGATGCGACCCTGACCATTTGTCCAACAGATCCCTTTGGAAAATTCTTGCGTGGAATCTGCCGAATGGAATTGCTTCGTAAGAAGCCACCATTTTTCCCAGGACTCTTGTGCATTGATGTACAGACACCTTTCCTGGTTTTAGGAGGTTCCTGACAAGCTCGGATAACTCCTTGGCTTTTTCTTCCGGGAGAAAAACCTTTTTCTGAACCGTGTCCAGAATCATCCCTAGGAACAGCAGACGAGTTGTCGGCATTAACTGGGATTTTGGAATATTCAGAATCCACCCGTGCTGTTTTAGCACTTCTTGAGACAGTGCTAATCCCATCTCTAGCTGTTCTCTGGACCTTGCCCTTATTAGGAGATCGTCCAAGTATGGGATAATTAATATGCCTTTTCTTCGAAGAAGAATCATCATCTCGGCCATTACCTTTGTAAAGACCCGAGGTGCCGTGGACAATCCGAACGGCAGCGTCTGAAACTGATAGTGACAGTTTTGTACAACGAACCTGAGGTACCCCTGGTGTGAGGGGTAAATTGGAACGTGGAGATACGCATCCTTGATGTCCAAGGATACCATAAAGTCCCCCTCTTCCAGGTTCGCTATCACTGCTCTGAGTGACTCCATCTTGAACTTGAACTTCTTTATGTACAGGTTCAAGGACTTCAGATTTAGAATAGGCCTTACCGAGCCATCCGGCTTCGGTACCACAAAAAGAGTGGAATAATACCCCTTCCCTTGTTGTAGAAGAGGTACCTTGACTATCACCTGCTGAGAGTACAGCTTGTGAATGGCTTCCAAAACCGTCTCCCTTTCGGAGGGGGACGTTGGTAAAGCAGACTTCAGGAAACGGCGAGGTGGATCTGTCTCTAATTCCAACCTGTACCCTTGAGATATTATCTGCAGGATCCAGGGATCTACCTGCGAGTGAGCCCACTGCGCGCTGTAATTTTTGAGACGACCGCCCACCGTCCCCGAGTCCGCTTGAGAAGCCCCAGCGTCATGCTGAGGCTTTTGTAGAAGCCGGGGAGGGCTTCTGTTCCTGGGAAGGAGCTGCGTGTTGCTGTCTCTTCCCTCGACCTCTGCCTCGTGGCAGATATGAATAGCCCTTTGCTCTCTTATTTTTAAAGGAACGAAAGGGCTGCGGTTGAAAAGTCGGTGCCTTTTTCTGTTGGGGAGTGACTTGAGGTAGAAAGGTGGATTTCCCGGCTGTAGCCGTGGCCACCAAATCTGATAGACCGACTCCAAATAACTCCTCCCCTTTATACGGCAAAACTTCCATATGCCGTTTTGAATCCGCATCGCCTGTCCACTGTCGCGTCCATAAAGCTCTTCTGGCCGAAATGGACATAGCACTTACCCGTGATGCCAGTGTGCAGATATCCCTCTGTGCATCACGCATATAAAGAAATGCATCCTTTATTTGTTCTAACGACAGTAAAATATTGTCCCTGTCCAGGGTATCAATATTTTCAATCAGGGACTCTGACCAAACTACCCCAGCACTGCACATCCAGGCAGTCGCTACAGCTGGTCGTAGTATAACACCTGCATGTGTGTATATACTTTTTTGGATATTTTCCATCCTCCTATCTGATGGATCTTTAAGTGCGGCCGTCTCAGGAGAGGGTAACGCCACTTGTTTAGATAAGCGTGTTAGCGCCTTGTCCACCCTAGGAGGTGTTTCCCAGCGCTCCCTAACCTCTGGCGGGAAAGGGTATAATGCCAATAATTTCTTTGAAATTATCAGCTTTTTATCAGGGGCAACCCACGCTTCATTACACACGTCATTTAATTCTTCTGATTCAGGAAAAACTATAGGTAGTTTTTTCACACCCCACATAATACCCTATTTAGTGGTACCTGTAGTATCAGCTAAATGTAACGCCTCCTTCATTGCCAAAATCATATAACGTGTGGCCCTACTGGAAAATACGGTTGATTCGTCACCGTCACCACTGGAGTCAGTGCCTGTGTCTGGGTCTGTGTCGACCGACTGAGGCAAAGGGCGTTTCACAGCCCCTGACGGTGTTTGAGTCGCCTGGACAGGCACTAATTGATTGTCCGGCCGCCTCATGTCGTCAAACGACTGCTTTAGCGTGTTGACACTATCCCGTAGTTCCATAAATAAAGGCATCCATTCTGGTGTCGACTCCCTAGGGGGTGACATCCTCATATTTGGCAATTGCTCCGCCTCCACACCAATATCGTCCTCATACATGTCGACACACACGTACCGACACACAGCAGACACACAGGGAATGCTCCTAACGAAGACAGGACCCACTAGCCCTTTGGGGAGACAGAGGGAGAGTTTGCCAGCACACACCAAAAGCGCTATATATATATCAGGGATAGCCTTATAATAAGTGCTCCCTTATAGCTGCTTTGTTATATCAAAATATCGCCATAAATTTGCCCCCCCCTCTCTGTTTTACCCTGTTTCTGTAGTGCAGTGCAGGGGAGAGACTTGGGAGCCGTCCTGACCAGCGGAGCTGTGAGAGGAAATGGCGCCGTGTGCTGAGGAGATAGGCCCCGCCCCTTTTCTGGTGGGCTCGTCTCCCGCTATTTAGAGAAATCAGGCAGGGGTTAAATATCTCCATATAGCCTCTGGGGGCTATATGTGAGGTATTTTTAGCCTTTATATAGGTTACATTTGCCTCCCAGGGCGCCCCCCCCCAGCGCCCTGCACCCTCAGTGACCGCGTGTGAAGTGTGCTGAGAGGAAAATGGCGCACAGCTGCAGTGCTGTGCGCTACCTTTAGAAGACTGCAGGAGTCTTCAGCCGCCGATTCTGGACCTCTTCTGACTTCAGCATCTGCAAGGGGGCCGGCGGCGCGGCTCCGGTGACCATCCAGGCTGTACCTGTGATCGTCCCTCTGGAGCTTGATGTCCAGTAGCCAAGAAGCCAATCCATCCTGCACGCAGGTGAGTTGACTCCTTCTCCCCTCAGTCCCTCGCTGCAGTGATCCTGTTGCCAGCAGGAATCACTGTAAAA
The DNA here is from genome assembly GCF_028390025.1 of Pseudophryne corroboree. Classification (NCBI taxonomy): domain Eukaryota; kingdom Metazoa; phylum Chordata; class Amphibia; order Anura; family Myobatrachidae; genus Pseudophryne; species Pseudophryne corroboree. The sequence goes on from NC_086448.1 coordinate 757,492,672, forward strand.
TAAAAAACCTAGCTAAACTTTTTCTAAGCAGCTCTTTAGGAGAGCCACCTAGATTGCACCCTTCTCGGCCGGGCACAAAAATCTAACTGGAGTCTGGAGGAGGGTCATAGGGGGAGGAGCCAGTGCACACCACCTGATCTGGAAAAGCTTTACTTTTTGTGCCCTGTCTCCTGCGGAGCCGCTATTCCCCATGGTCCTTTCAGGAACCCCAGCATCCACTAGGACGATAGAGAAAATGATTAGCCAATGTAACCCTATTGCCTGGCATGAAGAAGACTTATTAACATACACTTGTAAATTAAGAAGCTCATGAGCCTGAACTGGAAATATGGCCTTCCTCTAACCCCTGCATCATGTCTAACATGTCAGTAGTTTCCAGGAACAGTAAAGCAGATCCATCTTATACCCCTTTCAGACATGAAACATGACTCCGTACCGGGTTTTGAATACGGCTGCAACCCACATCTAAGACAATTGACCTGTTTCAGCAACCGTGTCTGCCCTGCACGTCACTTTAGACATTTCCTTGAGGCAGGCCTCCAGTTACACAGCCAATCAGCAGTTTGAAAGGTAACAGGTCAAAAAAAACCTAGGTCGCACCTTTCGCTCTATAGGCGACCTGGGTTGGTCCCGGGAATAACCCTGGTACCAAGCAGGGTTGCGGACCCAGGACACCCGACACTGGTCGGGGTTTGGACACACAAAGCCAGGGCCCTGTTCAAACCGCAAGCCCCGGCAATATACCGAGACAAAAGGATATATCTGACATGGGTATAAATCTAAAAAGCAACATGCAATTGATACGAAGGTCCCTACAACTCCCCACTAGAATTAGAACCTTTTGTATACAGTAGCATCTTATTTGCAATTAATTTGTACTTTAAAACATCTCATGTAATACCTTTCAGCACATAAAAGTATAAAAGCAGATGCTTATAATTGCAACAAACATAATAAGCAAATAAGACTTATAAACTTGTCCGTCAAAAACAAAGTTACAACAATCTTCTAAAACATAAGGTACAGCTGGTAATTATCCATTAGGAAATGTTTCTTCAGAACCGTGATAGATCAGTACTACAATCACAGTTTTCGCAGAGGAAACATTGAGAAAGGCTGTATAAAGTCAGTAATTCAGGAGACACTGGTGAGGATAAAGCAGAATATAGTGTAGTAAGTGGGGTTACAGGAAAGGGCTTGCTCTGACGAACGAGCAGGAGACCAGCGGGTACAGATACATGTTGTTATTAACTAATCAAATTAATATACTAACCGTTTTATTCCGCAATCGAATGATGTCGGAGACGGATCCGGCCCCACAGTACTCCATAACGATCCATAGATCAGTGTTTTTAAAGTAGCTGCCATAATACTTGACTACATAGTGACTACACAAAGAAGAAAAAGATAAAAAGATTTGATATTTCTTCATACAAAACAATTTCATTTGGTCAACTATTCATAACAGTAACCATGCACAATGTACTGCTGTCCACAAAGTGTGAATTAGATTTAGTTTAACTATTAAGTGAAAGATAGGAATATTCAGCTCCGTCCAGCACAATACTCCTGTACACCATGTCACTATATGTCTAAATAGCTACACTGGTAATTCAATTAGGGGAATTCAATTAAGGGGGGGGGGGACGCATAAAACAGTGCGCTGTCTTTCTCCCACAGCCACAGGGTTTTCCTATTCAACTGCAGGACAGCAAATGACACGTGGTGATTCCTATAGAAAAACACTGCGTCTTTTTCATGCAGACCCAGAGCAAGTCTGATTTTCGTTAATTCTAGGAAATACCACCGAGACTTGCTCTGGTACCCGGGGGCATCCCTCGAGGACTAATTAAGCAATTAGAGGTTTCCAATTAGCTTAATTAGTAATTACTCACCTTCTGAAGCAATGTCTTCTCTTCCAGTGTCGGGATCCGGACTCCTGCAGCAGCACATGAGAGTAATGCGAATGTCTGTGAGTGTGTGTGTGACCCTTAAAGTGATTTAAAGTATAAAAACCCTGCAACCATTTTTTTGAATTGCATACCACGGATAATCAGGAGCACGCAAAGTGGGGTGATTCTCTGTGTGACGCACAGAACATTTACATACATTCAAGTACGTGAACTTTTTCTATAGAACAAATATTTTTTGTTTTCTGGGGACAAAGTCTTAAATACTTTGTTGGTAGATAATATATACCAGAAAAAAAACACAAAAAGTAAATCGTTCCTTCTGGAATGAATGAAAAGTCTGCGTGATACACGGGACTCAGAGAATTGTAAATTGACCACTTTATCTTCTATCACTACTTTACATTACAATTACTGAACTGATTGGGTTTTGTTTTGGGTTGGGTTTTTTTTTTTTTTTGGGGGGGGGGGGGGGGTTATGTATATTTTCTACCAACAAAGTATCGAAGAAAACAAAAAAATATTTCTGGTACAGAAACAGTTCACTTACCTGAATGTATGTAAATGTCCCGTGCGTCACACAGAGAATCATCCAATTGGGTGTGAAGTACACAAGGTTTTTTACCTCACGCCCAAGTGAATTTCCCCCTATATGTATCTAAGTCTTAGGGGTCTATTAAGTGATGTCAAAATCACAGTACCCTTTATTATCAATGGGGACTACGGTATGACTACTGGTCCCGCTTGTTTATGCTTTCTTCAGATGACAAACCACTTATGCCTAAGGAGAAATTGTCACAGGATAGCCACTGTCCCTGCTACCGCTGTTGCTGGGTGTTACTAGTAATACACAAAAGGGGAAATTATGTCAAAACGGAAAAAGTCCCTCAATATGTGCTGTTAATACTTGCGGCAATGCATGGGATAGACATAATGATAGCCTTACAAAGAAATAAGGATGAAAATAAAAATATGGTAAAAAAAGGAGCAGACTAGATGGGCCAAGTGGTTCTTATCTGCCGTCAAATTCTATGTTTCTATGCTGTAATTATTAATACACAGGCCCCTTAGGCTGGTGTCCCATCTAGGTTTTAGAAAAAGTGTTTATACGCAAGTAACAAAAAAAACAAAAAAAAGGAGTTGTGAGAAGGGTTGCAGTACTATTATAACAGGAACCTAGAGCTCGCTATATACAACTAGATTGTGCAGATGATGAATAATATACTAGATGGTAATGATAAAGACAGACTACACAAAGCGGGAAAGAAGGGCTACATTTTTTGTACCATTATCATCTACGTGCAGTGCACTAAAAATGTAAACCCCTGGGACAGAGACAAATATTGAAAAGCAGTGATGTCCACACAGGTGACTGATGTGTTAATTAAGATAACATCCCAGCATAATCAGAGCTATGTATAGTAATGCTGGCCTGCCTTGGGCAACGGAAGATTGAAGAGCAAGGCAAAAATGGCAAGAAACTGCAGGTCAATGGACTGTAATGTTTTTCATGAGCACCAGCTGTAATAATAATAAAATTATCCAACAATTCTTCAAGATATCACAGTTACAATGTAATGCAGACACTGATCATTGCATTGCACCTGGAAATTCATGTCTGAGAGTTCACCTCTATAGTGAGCACATATAATAAACTACCAAGCTGTGAAGGAAGGTGACACTGTCAGATGAATTCTCCTTCACCATGTGCTTCATTAAAGGAAGACTGCATGTGTTGCGTAATCTAAAGAATTCTAAAGCACTGAGGACTTGTTTCCTAAACAGCGACTGTAAGACGAAGCGCTCACATTGGGTATGACATTCCCTTCCCCATTACTTTGTGCGGCAGAGCTCCTCACAGGGAATGTAAGAGGAAGAGCTCAGTGACCATATTGAGTATGACATTCCCTTCCTCATTACTTTGTGTGGCAGAGCTCCTCACAGGGAATGTAAGAGGAACAGCTCAGTGACCATACTGGGTATAACATTCTTCTCATTACTTTATGTAGCAGAGCTCCTCACAGGGACAGTAAGAGGAAGAGCTCAGTGACCATACTGGGTATAACATTCCTCTCATTACTTTATGTAGCAGAGCTCCTCACAGGGAATGTAAGAGGAAGAGCTCAGTGACCATATACTGGGTATAACATTCTTCTCATTACTTTGTGTGGCAGAGCTCCTCACAGGGAATGTAAGAGGAAGAGCTCAGTGACCATACTGGGTATAACATTCTTCTCATTACTTTGTGTGGCAGAGCTCCTCACAGGGAATGTAAGAGGAAGAGCTCAGTGACCATACTGAGTATAACATTCTTCTCATTACTTTGTGTGGCAGAGCTCCTCACAGGGAATGTAAGAGGAAGAGCTCTGTGACCATCATCTTATGAGAGCATGGAACTCACCTACTGATCACTCTGCATACGAGAGGATAGACTGGGGGCAGGGGCGGGGGCAGTTGGTGATCATATTTGTGTGTGTTCCCATGAAACCTCCCCCACTAATTTGTTTTGCAAATCTCTTAACAGGAAAGTCTGTAAGATATCAACGCTGAGCAGCTGTAATACCTATTTTATTATGGTCATTATTACTGTATAGCATCTTGAGCCATTTTGGAGTATTATATAAATATTATAATAATTATTTTTTCCCTTCCTTGTCCTCAGAATTTTTTTTGCCTCTCCTATGCCTTTATCTATATATTTAATTTTCTGTATAGCCTGCATACATCTAGGTGAGCTTCCCCTAAAATGATGGCATGCATTCTGCTGTAAGAAGTGCTGACCCAGCCTGTACTGACATCACCGGCAAACAGTTATTAAGCTCTTCCATTTACTTTTCACAATAACTAAAAATGAGATGATTTGCTTAAGTCTGTGGAAAACAGCAACATTCAGCATCATTCACGTGGGACCTGACCACAGTGTGCACAGCCTGACAAGCTGCAGTGGTTTTAAATCTGCAAAGCAAAGCACCTCGTAGGACCGTAGCTGGGACGTCAGCACTGTAGGAGCCAACACAGCAGATAATGGCAACACGACCACTTGCAATAACATCTGGGAATGCACCAATGTGTCATCTGCTTACCTGTCACATTGCTGCATTATAGAGATCTCCTTAATGATTTCTTGAAGATCTGATTCCACAGGAACTTGTTTGATTGCAACAACCTGGCCGGACTCCTTGTGAATGGCTTTAAAGACGCTGCCATATGAGCTACAGAGAGAGGGAAAATCAAAAGTCTGGCTGAAACAAATAGTACTTCATTACAAAGAAGATAAAAAATAAAAATACAATAATAAAAAAAGCAACCAATTTCTGCATTACATTACATTACGTCAGATCAAGGTTTGGCTTTTACATACGTATATCAAACGCACCACAATGCACCTGGTAGACCCAAAACTATGTTCCGTGGTGGCGGTGTGGGGATGGGGGGGTGGTTACGGGTGATACAAGAGTAAAAACTCAGTTGAGGTTGACATTTCAAAGGAAACTTTGATAATACTCAGTTTTTATGAATGAGAAAATGATCTATTATATTGTTCAAAGCCAGGTATCATATTTTATGAAACATCCAGGAAGATATTAAAGGAAACCACAATGAGGCCTTTTATTTCTCAAGTGTGTTTCAACAAAAACAGCCCAGTACATAAACTATTTGATGTACCGTGCAGTGGGAGTAACAGCTATTCTGGTGAATGAAAGCTTTTTGCTGATGTTTATTGACAGGAGACTGGACCAAAGCAATATCCCCTTAGATTCCTTAAATAGAAACAGAGTTAATAAAAACGGGAGATGTAAACTTTCAAATTGTTTTACTCATCCGTCCGACAGGCTGCAGTCCAACAAAATGTATGTTTCATGAAGTGGATGTTTGCAAATGTTTAGGGAACAAATAATAATTTTCTTGGGATACAAAATAAGGTTGAAATTCATCGAAATACTGTTAACATCATTGTGTATGTTTGACTTTATAAACAGCAAATGTATATTTTACAGGCATTCTATTTAGACTACAGTTTAGAGTAATTAAATCTGTGGAATTCAGGATATCAAAAAAAGCATTTCAAATAGTAGTTTAGGTCATGCGATAAAAGAAAACAAGTATTCCAGTGGTTCTCTACCCTCATGTTTTCCCAACAGGTCATGTTTTGTGGATTTCTGTATATGGAAGCTGGTGAGATAATAACTGACCCAGCAATATATATTCTCTATTGTGCATGATTAAAGAAATCCAGAAAACATGACCTGTTCAGGGGCAAATGCAGAATTTCTGGAGGGGGGGGGGGGGGGGGTTTCCAAATGTTTGCTATCAGAGCAATTGTTGGCAGTCCATTAGCATGTGATAAGCTATAGTGCAATTTATGTAATACACAGCACTTCAGACCAGTAAGGTGAGGTCAATGGCTGGCGAGGCAAACGCTAGTATCAGAGCCACATTCTCACACACACACACATATTATTTGGTGGGTAGACTATAAAAATGACTAGAATAACACAAAGATGACATGAATAATACAAACAATGATAGTTATAAGCTATAAATATTTTCTTTGTATTAGTCTAATCATTTTTATACCCAAAACTCTGAAGTGTACTGGAGTATGACTCTGAACGCACGTCACTGCTTCAGACATATACAAGCCCTGGTGTGATGATTGAACACACAAACACAGTAGACTTGGTATGAAAATCTGCTGTCACTGGGCATGTACAGCAACTCCAATCTGCCCTTTTTTACTGCATGTAGTTGCCACTGGCCAGGCTGTGGGGAAGGGGTGTTTCCAGGCAACTGGAATCCCCCCCGCGTTTGCCTATGCTGTTGGTGGTACTTGAGAACCACAGATGTTAACCTGTGACGGCTGCATGTGGTGTACCTGGTAATTATCGCAGTATAGTGGTTGTCTGCAGCTTGAGGCAATTACTGCAGTCTAGGCAGCAGCGTGTGGTAATTATTTATATTATTTCGCCCTGTTCCTTATTGGACATAAATAAATGAATTCCTCAAATAATGTGACCACGTCTGCCAATAAGTAATTCATTATTTATTAGTTAATGTAGTGTATAGAGTATATGACAGTAGAGTAATCCATTGAAAAAATATATATTTCAGATAGTTCTCTTCAAATAGTTAAGTCTTGGGAATTCCTATGTACCTACAACCCACTTCCAAACACATATCCGTAGGTAACTGGCTTCTGGCAAAATGAATGGGCGAGAGAGAAAATGCAGCAGCGAGAGTTTCTACGTGTGTGTGTTTGTCCGTATGAGCCAGTTATCAATTGAAAACTGCAATTACTTATACCCCTTTCACACAGCCATAAATTTCCCGGGTTAAAACACATGAACGCGCATCAACCCAGGAAATTTCTTGGTGTGAAAGGGTACAGGGACAAAAACCCGGGATTTCTGTCCCTGCATTTCAACCCTGCTGGTTGGTCCCGGGATCGTCCCTGGACCCTGGACAGTGTGAATGGTGCAGGGACATGTCCCACCTTCCCGGGTTGCCTCTGCTGATGCTGATTGGCTATTCAGGGCACTTCCTGGTCTTGTGGTTTTTCTGAGACGCCCATTCTCAGAAAATGCAGGACCATCCCGGGTTCAGTATGAAAGGTGCAGACCCGGGATGTCTCGGCAAAAAATGCTGGTGTGAATGGTGCCAACCCGGGAATGTCCCTGCATGAGCCCGTGGCAGAATTCCCGGGTTTTGTCCCTGCATTTCTGGTGTGAAAGGGGTATCAGTGACTGATGTGAACGATTAACCATTCTCCGGATAACACGGTGGTGCTACATACTGTAAGATCGGCTAATAAGAATAAGCAGCACGTATATGGGTTGAACTATTCTGGCAGGACACACATGTGGTTTTTGTAAATGGTGTGGCTTTAAAGCGCAATGACCAGTTCTTGCTTTAACGTAACAAAGTACTTATCGAGGCTGACACTTGGGTAGAAATTCCGAGAGACCTTTATTCCAGCTTGGGCAAAGCTAACCCGTTGATGTTGCCCATAGCGATTTGAAGTTTTCTTTTATTGTCTACACTATATTAGAGAAGTGGCGATATAACCTTTATTCTTTTAGCACCATTTTTCCCCCCCGAGTATGTAATGACTTACAGCACAAAGAACTGGTAGTAACGCTTTGAAGAACCATAATTTAGCCAATTTCTGAAAACACATCCATGAGCTGCTATAAAGACACAGACATCTGTACTGATCTTTCCCTCCGCACATCTGCCTTGGTGGCTCTTTATCAAAAGCTTTCTAGTTTAATACAAGAAACATCTGCTCCGGTTGTCTAGTTTTTTTTATTATATTATTAGCTTTCCACTTCTTCTGTATTGTGATGCAGATTTCACCTAATGGAACATCTGTTATGACACTGTCCGTGTGTCACTACAGATTGCTGCTCCACTTGTCAACGCATTACAGCACAACAATGCAAATAACCGGATTTTTATACTTACGTTAAATACTTTTCAACGAACCCACGGAGGGAGGCGGGTATGGGGTAATACAAGCACCGATTGGACTTTGGCACTTTGAAAAAAATCAATATACATGTCTCCTCCAACATAATTATCTTCCCACGAACTTAAAACAGCTTAATAAAATAAACTGTGGGCAGTGGGAAATGACATTGCATAGCCAAGGATTCATCTGGAGAAATGTATTTAGAGTATCTATTGGAAGGGAATCCGCACTCAGCAGCTGGTCCCAGTGAGTGCTGCCATCTCTGCTCCTACACTGGCGGTCTCCACTGTCTGCTTGGTGACAACAGCTGCACAGAACATGGAGAACAACTGCCCAGGCTCTGTTTCCAGGTCGAGTATGACAATACAGACCCCCCAAAAAAAAAAAAAAAAAAACACACACCAGACTCACAGCTACCCCAAGCTAAATGATAACAACGTGCTTTCTCCCTCCTCTATAGTCACATCCTGCACGCTCCTGCATCCTGCTATTTTTTTCCAAAGGATACAACCATACACAACAAAGCTAAGAGAGAGAAATAACACCCTGAACAATGGCCCTCATTCCGAGTTGATTGCTCGCTGCCATTTTTCGCAGCATAGCGATCAGGCTAAAAATGGGCTGTTCTGCGTATGCGTATGGGCCACAGGGCGCACACGCTAAGTACTTTTACACAAAACTATGCAATTTTACACAGGGCCAAGCAACGATTTTCAGTCGCTCTGTTGATCGGTGAGTGATTGACAGGAAAGGGGTGTTTCTGGGTGGTAACTGGCCGTTTTCCGGGAGTGTGCTAAAAAACGCAGGAGTGGCTGGAGAAACGGGGGAGTGGCTGGCCGAACGCAGGGCGTGTTTGTGACGTCAAACCAGGAACTGAAGACACTGCAGTGATCGCAATCTAGGAGTAGGTTCCGAGCTACTCAGAAACTGCCTGAAAAGATTTTCGAGCAGTTCTGCTAATCTTTCGGTTGCACTTCTAGTAAGCTAAGATACACTCCCAGAGGGCGGCAGCCTAGCATGTGCACTGCTGCTAAAAGCAGCTAGCAATCAACTCGGAATGAGGGCCAATATGTAGCTTTATAAAGAAGCAACTTTGTGTATAAGGTGTTCAATGTCCCCCAATACATTCAGAGAGAGATTTTACAAATGAATACAAATCCCATTTTCTTTCATATTTTCATTAGGACAGCACGGAAGGTGTAATGGTCAGCATTACTGCCTCACAGCACTGAGGTCAACGGTTCGATTCCCACCATGGCCCAAAATGTGTGGAGTTTGTATCTTCTCCATGTGCTTGAGTGGGTTTCCTCCGGGTACTCTGTTTTCCTCCCACAATCCAAAAATATACACTGATAGGTTAATTGGTTCTTAACGGGGGGGGAAAAAAACATTAACCCTGGAGCGTGTGTGCATGTATGGTACAACGGACAGAACAGGTGTTATTGTGAATATTATTAATGGAATTTTAATACATTTGATATTTCCTTTGGTGACAGCGCTTCCATCTGTTTTTCTGAGTCCCCCCATCCCCCCACCGCCTAACGAAAAACCCATGGCAGATCACAGAAGTGATCCACCATTTGTTTAGTCACCGGCCCTACTCGGACACCTTGCTGGCCGTGGTCATGTGAGTAACTTCCCCTCTAATGTGGCCGCACAGATGTCACAATCTGCCCAAAGACCTGCACTTCAGGAAAAGGTTCCGTCATCCTGAGAGCAGACCTTTAAAGGAAATCCGTTTTAACCCATTATCTGACCCGTCCTCTTAAAACAGGAACAAGCAGACTATTACTGGGATAATGCTTCCTCTTCTAGCAACATGAAAGTCTATCAGACTGATTACTCTTAACCAATAAAGGGGCTTCCTAGCTCTGAGAATGATCTCTCCCACTCTGCAGGAGAACCCCTTTGTAAGGTTTCGGCTGCCATACCATGAACACCACATGGACTAACAACGGCGGGTAAAACAGTATGTAAGGTTACAGAACCTGGTAAAGATGCCACAAAGGGCCCATATATACCATTAGGATATCCATGCACCAAAGCCTTGGCCAGTGTAGTGTCACGACAGTAAAATAATCCCTGCTCTTTCTATGTGAAGAGCTTAATGCTTCAGTAAACATCCAGTATTGGGTTTACACACACTTTACACTCCTAGGAAATCACATTAGATGGAAAAAATAAGAATTTACTTACCGATAATTCTATTTCTCGGAGTCCGTAGTGGATGCTGGGGTTCCTGAAAGGACCATGGGGAATAGCGGCTCCGCAGGAGACAGGGCACAAAAAAGTAAAGCTTTTACCAGATCAGGTGGTGTGCACTGGCTCCTCCCCCTATGACCCTCCTCCAGACTCCAGTTAGGTACTGTGCCCGGACGAGCGTACACAATAAGGGAGGCAATTTGAATCCCGGGTAAGACTCATACCAGCCACACCAATCACACCGTACAACTTGTGATCTAAACCCAGTTAACAGTATGATAACAGAAAGAGCCTCTTAAAGATGGCTCCTTAACAATATAACCCGAATTTGTTAACAATAACTATGTACAGTATTGCAGATAATCCGCACTTGGGATGGGCGCCCAGCATCCACTACGGACTCCGAGAAATAGAATTATCGGTAAGTAAATTCTTATTTTCTCTATCGTCCTAAGTGGATGCTGGGGTTCCTGAAAGGACCATGGGGATTATACCAAAGCTCCCAAACGGGCGGGAGAGTGCGGATGACTCTGCAGCACCGAATGAGAGAATTCCAAGTCCTCTTTTGCCAGGGTATCAAATTTGTAGAATTTTACAAACGTGTTTTCCCCCGACCACGTAGCTGCTCGACAGAATTGTAATGCCGAGACCCCTCGGGCAGCCGCCCAAGATGAGCCCACCTTCCTTGTGGAATGGGCCTTAACAGATTTAGGCTGTGGCAGGCCTGCCACAGAATGAGCAAGTTGAATTGTGTTACAAATCCAACGAGCAATCGTCTGCTTAGAAGCAGGGGCACCCAACTTGTTGGGTGCATATAGTATCAACAGCGAGTCAGATTTTCTGACTTCAGCCGTCCTTGAAATGTATATTTTTAAGGCTCTGACAACGTCCAACAACTTGGAGTCCTCCAAGTCGCCAGTGGCCGCAGGCACCACAATAGGTTGGTTCAGGTGAAACGCTGATACCACCTTAGGGAGAAAATGCGGACGAGTCCTCAGTTCTGCCCTATCCGAATGGAAGATTAGATAAGGGCTTTTATAAGATAAAGCCGCCAATTTAGATACTCTCCTGGCGGAAGCCAGGGCCAGTAACATAGTCACTTTCCATGTGAGATATTTAAAATCCACCTTTTTCAATGGTTCAAACCAATGGGATTTGAGGAAATCTAAAACTACATTTAGATCCCACGGTGCCACCGGAGGCACCACAGGAGGCTGTATATGCAGTACTCCTTTAACAAAAGTCTGTACCTCAGGAACTGAGGCCAATTCTTTTTGGAAGAATATTGACAGGGCCGAAATTTGAACCTTAATAGATCTCAATTTGAGACCCATAGACAATCCTGATTGTAGGAAATGTAGGAAACGACCCAGTTGAAATTCCTCCGTCGGAACACTCCGATCCTCGCACCACGCGACATATTTTCGCCAAATGCGGTGATAATGTTTCGCGGTGACTTCCTTCCTTGCCTTAATCAAGGTAGGAATGACTTCTTCTGGAATGCCTTTCCCTTTTAGGATCTGGCGTTCAACCGCCATGCCGTCAAACGCAGCCGCGGTAAGTCTTGAAAGAGACAGGGACCCTGTTGTAGCAGGTCCCTTCTCAGAAGTAGAGGGCACGGGTCGTCCGTGACCAACTCTTGAAGTTCCGGGTACCAAGTCCTTCTTGGCCAATCCGGAGCCACTAGTATTGTTCTTACTCCTCCTCACCGTATAATCTTCAATACCTTTGGTATGAGAGGCAGAGGAGGAAACACATATACTGATTTGTACACCCAAGGTGTTACCAGTGCGTCCACAGCTATTGCCTGTGGATCTCTTGACCTGGCGCAATACTTGTCCAGTTTCTTGTTGAGGCGAGACGCCATCATGTCTACCATTGGTCTTTCCCAACAGTTTATTAGCATGTGGAAGACTTCTGGATGAAGACCCCCCTCTCCCGGGTGAATATCGTGTCTGCTGAGGAAGTCTGCTTCCCAGTTGTCCACGCCCGGGAAGAACACTGCTGACAGTGCTATTACGTGATTCTCCGCCCAGCGAAGAATCTTGGCAGCTTCTGCCATTGCACTCCTGCTTCTTGTGCCGCCCTGTCTGTTTACATGGGCGACCGCCGTGATGTTGTCCGACTGAATCAACACCGGTTTTCCTTGCAGGAGTGGTTCCGCCTGGCTTAGAGCATTTTAGATTGCTCTTAGTACCAGAATGTTTATGTGAAGAGACTTTTCCAGGTTCGTCCATACCCCCTGGAAGTTTCTTCCTTGTGTGACTGCTCCCCAACCTCTCAGGCTGGCGTCCGTGGTCACCAGGATCAAATCCTGTATGCCGAATCTGCGGCCCTCCAATAGATGAGCCTTTTGCAACCACCACAGAAGATATACCCTTGTCCTTGGCGACAGGGTTATTCGCAGGTGCATCTGAGGATGCGACCCTGACCATTTGTCCAACAGATCCCTTTGGAAAATTCTTGCATGGAATCTGCCGAATGGAATTGCTTCGTAAAAAGCCACCATTTTTCCCAGGACTCTTGTGCATTGATGTACAGACACCTTTCCTGGTTTTAGGAGGTTCCTGACAGGTCGGATAACTCCTTGGCTTTTTCCTCGGGAAGAAAAACCTTTTTCTGAACCGTGTCCAGAATCATCCCTAGGAACAGCAGACGTATCGTCGGAAAACAGCTGCGATTCTTGGAATATTTAGAATCCAGTCGTGCCGTCGAAGAACTACTTTAGATAGTGCTCTTCCGACCTCCAACTGTTCTCTGGAACTTGCCCTTTTTAGGTCGTGCAAGTAAGGGATAATTTAGATGCCTTTTTTCTTTGAAGAAACATCTTTTCGGCCATTACCTTGGTAAAAAGGCCCGGGGTGCCGTGGATAATTCAAACGGCATCGTCTGAAACTGATATTGACAGTTCTGTACCACGAACCAGAGGTACCCTTGATGAGAAGGACAAAATTTGGACATGGAGGTAATCCTTGATGTCCAGGGACACCATATAGTCCCCTTTTTTCCGGTTCGCTATCACTGCTCTGAGTGACTTTATCTCGATTTGAACCTTTTATGTAAGTGTTCAAAACATTTTAGATTTAGACTATGTGTCACCAAGCCGTCTGGCTTCAGTACCACAATATAGTGTGGAAAAATAATACCCTTTTCCTTGTCGTAGGAGGGGTACTTAGATTATCACCTGCTGGATATACAGCTTGTGAATTGTTTCCAATGCTGCCTCCCTGTCGGAGGGAGCCGTTGGTAAAGCAGACTTCAGGAACCTGCGAGGAGAAGATGTCTCGACTCTCCAATCTTTACCCCTGGGATAATACTCGTACGATCTAGGGGTCAACTTGCGAGTGATCCCACTGCGCCCTGAGACTCTTGAGACTACCCCCCCACCTTGAGTCCGCTTGCACGGCCCCAGCGTCATGCTGAGGACTTGGCAGACGCGGTGGAGGGCTTCTTTTCCTGGGAAAGGGCTGCCTGCTGCAGTCTACTTCCCTTACCTCTATGTCTGGGCAGATATGACTGGCCTTTTGCCTGCATGTCCTCATGGGAAAGGAAAGATTGAGGCTGAAAAGACGGTGTCTTTTTTAGCTGAGATGTAACTTGGGGTAAAAAAGGTTGGATTTCCCAGCTGTTGCTGTGGTCCCCAGGTCCGATGGACCGACCCCCAAATAACTCCTTCCCTTTATACAGCAATACTTCCATCTGCCGTATGGGATCTGTATCACCTGACCACTGTCGTGTCCCTGACATCTTCTGGGAGATATGGACAACGCACTTATCTTGATGCCAGAGAGCAAATATCCCTCTGTGCATCTCACATACATATATATAGAATGCATCCTATTAAATGCTCTACATGAATAAAATATTTTCAGTCAGGGAATCCGACCAAGCCAACCCAGCACTGCATCTCCAGGCTGATGGCGATCGCTGGTCGCAGTATAACCACCGTATGTGTGTATATACTTTTTAGGATATTTTTCCAGCTTCCTATCAGCTGGCTCCTTGAGGGCGGCCGTATCTGGAGACGGTAACGCCTTGATAAGCGTGTGAGCGCCTTATCACCCTAAGGGGTGTTTCCCAACGTACCCTAATTTCTGGCGGGAAAGGGTATAACGCCAATATTTGCTATCGGGGTAACCCTACGCATCATCACACACTTCATTTTATTTTATCTGATTCAGGAAAAACTACAGGTAGTTTTTTCCACTCCCACATAATACCCTTTCTTGTGGTACTTGTAGTATCAGAAACACGTAACACCTCCTTCATTGCCCTTAACGTGTGGCCCTAATGAGAAATACGTTTGTTTATTCACCGTCGACACTGTATTCAGTGTCCGTGTCTGTGTCGACCGACTGAGGTAAATGGGCGTTTTTAAAACCCCTGACGGTGTTTCTGAGACGCCTGGACCGGTCCTAATAGATTGTCGGCCGTCTCATGTCGTCAACCGACCTTGCAGCGTGTTGACATTCTCACGTAATTCTCTAAATAAGCCATCCATTCCGGTGTCGACTCCCTAGAGAGTGACATCACCATTACAGGCAATTTCTCCGCCTCCTCACCAACATCGTCCTCATACATGTCGACACACACGTGCCGACACACAGCACACACACCGGGAATGCTCTGACAGAGGACAGGACCCACTAGCCCTTTGGGGAGACAGAGGGAGAGTCTGCCAGCACACACCAAAAACGCTATAATTATATAGGGACAACCTTATATAAGTGTTTCTCCCTTATAGCATCTTTTATATATATACAATATCGCCAAAATCAGTGCCCCCCCTCTCTGTTTTAACCCTGTTTCTGTAGTGCAGTGCAGGGGAGAGCCTGGGAGCCTTCTCTCCAGCTTTTCTGTGAGAGAAAATGGCGCTGTGTGCTGAGGAGATAGGCCCCGCCCCTTTTACGGCGGGCTCGTCTCCCGCTATTTTTGAAGTTAGGCAGGGGTTAAATATCTCCATATAGCCTCTGTGGGCTATATGTGAGGTATTTTTTGCCTCTAATAAGGTTTTTATTTGCCTCTCAGAGCGCCCCCCCCAGCGCTCTGCACCCTCAGTGACTGTTGTGTGAAGTGTGCTGAGAGGAAAATGGCGCACAGCTGCAGTGCTGTGCGCTACCTTTATGAAGACTCAGGAGTCTTCAGCCGCCGATTTTGGACCTCTTCTCTCTTCAGCGTCTGCAAGGGGGCCGGCGGCGCGGCTCCGGTGACCATCCAGGCTGTACCTGTGATCGTCCCTCTGGAGCTAGTGTCCAGTAGCCAAGCAGCAAATCCACTCTGCACGCAGGTGAGTTCACTACTTCTCCCCTAAGTCCCTCGTTGCAGTGATCCTGTTGCCAGCAGAACTCACTGTAAAGTAAAAAACCTAAGCTAAACTTTCTCTAAGCAGCTCTTTAGGAGAGCCACCTAGATTGCACCCTTCTCGTTCGGGCACAAAATCTAACTGGAGTCTGGAGGAGGGTCATAGGGGGAGGAGCCAGTGCACACCACCTGATCTGGTAAAAGCTTTACTTTTTTGTGCCCTGTCTCCTGCGGAGCCGCTATTCCCCATGGTCCTTTCAGGAACCCCAGCATCCACTTAGGACGATAGAGAAATAACATTTATATCTAAGAAGGTCAACCCACTGCACAGCACAGGAACTCTGAGCACTGAGAAAGTGTACTCCTTGCTGAGATAATGTATATATTATATGTATTGATGAAGGGAAAGCCTGCTACTGTGTATTCCAACAGGAAACTACACACAGTAGTGTTCTGCTCAGTGGGAGCGGGTCACTTCCGCTGCTGTGATTAAGAAAGCCAGGAGAGCAAACTAGATCAGGAACCAAAACATGCCGCTGACAGCAGAAGGGAGCTTCCTCCAGAGCAGGCTCAATAAACCTACACAATACAGTGGTGTTTGTTACTGAGGTGTTCCAGTCTCTATAGGAGATAATGTGCAAAATACAGAAATACTCCCACATGCCTTATCACCACAGACCACAGGGATCTGCAGGCTCAGTCACCATTGTTATGTTACAGATTACCGCTACCACGCTCTCACAGAACGAATGATCATCATGGGAAGAAAACTGCAGTTGTGTGAAATAGTCGTAGAGATGGGGAACCGATCTGCAGTACTACCCTCAGTATAAACCTCTGCATCATCAGATATCTGGCGGGGTGCACATGGCCAGACACAGCAATCATTTAAAGTGAACCTGTCACTGGGACCTTCTGTATCACTCTGCTATATAGTGACCTGTACGCTAGTAGGCAATAGCAATAGATGACAAGGACCCTCTGCTCGTGTCTCTGCTCGCCTGGGAGATAGCTAAGCACATACGGTTCTGGTAGGAATGGTCGACCATGTTAAGGTCGACATTCATTAGGTTGACCACCTTTGGTCGACATGCACTAATAGTCGACACATGAAAAGGTTGACCTGGATTTTTCAACTGTTTTTGGTGTCATTTATTCCATAACATGACCAGGAACCCCAATTAGTGTACCGCGTCCCCTTGAACGGCTCGCTATGCTGCAGGCAAGGCGCATCGCTGCGCTCGGCACAGGTGACCGCTCCCAATCGTAGTCCACGTGTATGGTAAAGTATGAAAAAAGTAAAAAATCAACATTTTTGTTTAAAAAGCCATGTCGACCTTTTCATGTGTCGACCATTTGTCCATGTTGACCATGTCAATGTCGACCAATAGTGGTCGACCTAAAGACTGTCGACCTTAACATGGTCGTCCATCCAAAAGCATACCCATATCGACATGCTGCCCTTAAAGTGACAATACCTCAATACATTTTTGTTTTATTTCAATGTAGCACAGTGGATTGGATCGGGTGTGGTATGCTGTGCCTGCAGGCACGGTGGCCCATTCTTCCTCCAGGGATCTCGTGGACCCCCAAGAGGGATAATAGGTGTCAGTATGCCGGGTGTCGGGATTCCGGCGCCGGTATACTCTGCGCCGGGATCCCAACAGCCGGCAACCTAAATAACACCCGATTGGATCTACTTTCTGGGTGTGGACAGGACCGCAATGGTTGGAGATGCTGGTTACAGTAATTCAAATAATGTATGATAAAGTGATAAAAAAGTCAATTTGGAAAATGGAATACCGAACTGGCATACACTGAGTTTTGGATTGGTTTGCAGATTGTTAAAACTGAAAACTACATATCTATTTATGAGAAAGACGAGGTCTACCTTACTACTGTACCTAAGTGACAGAACATTTCAGTTTGCCATGTGAAACTGGCTATGAAGGGTAAGGGGATGACTTATTGCATATTCTGATTGGAGGGCGTGATGGACTGCAATTTCTGATTGGTTCTCGGCTCACACACCACCAGCTTTCAGCTAAGCTAGGAAAAAAGGATGCATGGTGCATATAGATGGTAATACATTTTTTCAAACCGATATATAGGGGTATATGCAATTGCGGTCGAATTGCCGCAAATGTCGAAAAACGGGGCATTTTCGACACAAAAAAAAAAAAATTTCGACAATGCAATACAGTACTTTTCGACAAAAAAAACAGACTTTTCAGATTCGACTTTTTGAAATTCGACAGTTGACAAATTCGACATGTCTGCAACGGTAAAAATGCGGCTTTTCGACAAAAGTATATTCAATTGAAGAATGTCGTTTCGACAACCGTGCTTTTCGACAGTAATTTCGTCAATTTCATTCCGCCTCACTTTGCTGGCGGGTAACCTCACCGCTGACCGCAAAGTTCCCACCATTGAAGATAATGGAGAGGCTGTGTGATGCGCTGTCTGACAGCTCAGACGCGCATAGCCAATCAGGAGAGTGCCACAACGTGGCGCTCCCTGATTGGCTGAAGGGACCCTCTGTGACAGGAGTCACGGGGGGTCTCAGCATTCGGGGAAAGGGGTCCCATGTGTAAACATGGGACCCCTTTCAGTGCGTGGATCGGGTATGCGGTTTGTTTTTTTGCCAAGTACGTGGATTACAAGAAAAGAACAGGACACAACTGGATTTAGGCGAGTATAATTTTAATTTTCAAGTACCCCGGATTCTACTTGGAGACGTGGACAGAGTCGGCGTGTGAACATAGGTAAGTATGTGTGTGTCGGCACGTATGTAATAAAGTCTTACTTTCACGGTGTGCGTGTCCTGTTTTTATTTGGGTATTTTTTTTGCAGAAGAACTACAGGTACCAGCGGGCCCCCCCCCCCCCCCCCCCGCATGCTGGTACTTGTAGTTCTCCAAGTGCCAGATTGCGGGGGAGGCTTGCTGGGACTTGTAGTTCTTCTGCAAAAGACAATATTCTTTGATTTGTCACAAGGCTATCAGCCCCCCATCCGCAGCCCTTGGATGGGGGGGGGGGGGGGGGGGGGACGACAGCCTCGGGCTTCACCCTGGCCCTTGGGTGGCTGGAGGGGGGTTGGTGACTAGTTGGGGATGTAATGCCACGGCCGCAGGGACCGGTATAAAAGTGTCCCCCGGCTGTGGCATTATCTCTCCAGCTAGTGGAGCCCGGTGCTGGTGTTAAAAATACGGGGGACCCCTACGCTTTTTGTCCCCCGTATTTTTTGCACCAGGACCGGACGCAGAGCCCGGTGCTGGTTCTAAATATACGGGGGATCCCCTGTTAATTTTTCCCCCGTATTTTTACAACCAGGACCGGCTCAAAGAGCCCGAGGCTGATTATGCTTAGGAGGGGGGGTGTAGTACTGCTGACCGGCGGTCTCCTGACCGCCGGTCAGCTTACCGACGCCGGGATCCCGGCAGCATACCGACGCCGGGATCCCGGCGGGGAGGGGCGAGTGCAGCAAGCCCCTTGCGGGCTCGGTGGTGACCTGCGGTCGCCACGGGTTCTATTCCCACTCTATGGGTGTCGTGGACACCCACGAGTGGAAATAGTCCCTGTTGTTCGGCATGCCAACCATCGGGATAGTGACCCGTCGGGCTGGTGGAGGAGGTCATGTGACTGTCAGTCAGCTGAACGGCGGTCACATGAATACCACCCAGGAGGGGGGACCCCACGCAATTTTTTTAGGGTTTTTTTAACCATTTTTGTGCCGTCCGAAAAGTCGAATCCAGGACACACTTATCAGTCAATTGGTCCGTTTTTCGACAGCGGGACTGTCGAATCCGTTTTTTATTGAATATGTCGAATTCCGGCACCCACCGGCCGGAATTCGACGGTCGAATTGTGTCGAATTTAAAAACGGGCGAAAAAAAGCCGCAATTCGCCCGGAATTGCATATAACCCATAGGCTCAAAAAGTAAAATTTAGCAAATATCCATGATAGCCTGTCACTTTTGGCTAGATACACTCTTGAGTTCATCTAACACTACCTATATCTAAAGAACCTCCTTTTTAGTTAGAGGTATCACATGAAGTCCCCTAATTTGATGTATTTGGGTTTGAAATCAGTAGCGAAAATGGCATTGCGCCTATAATCCAATACCCTCCAGTTATGATTTTGCTTTGGGGAAAAGGAGAGGGGTGTATGCAATCGATTACCGGTCAGAGGCACACAATATACTCTGCTAACAACTGTATCTAACAAATACTAAAAGTAGACAGTTTGCACAAAGGTGGAACTTTCATTATCAGCCAAACTCCAAACCCTCATACTGTACATAGCTCTCAAGAGTCAGGGGTTTATTTATGAAGAGTCAGGATGTATAACTAAACACAGAAAGTGTGAGAGAAAATGGCGCAACTAGACACTTCTAGAGACGTAAAAAGGATTGCTTACACACTGGTATTTTTTAGATGTAATAGGTAACGATACACCTTCCCAACATATGGACACTAAAAAGATAATAAAAGGACACAGAACATAGTGTAATCCAGTTAGGTCAGGTGATGTTTCTTTTATTCGTTACTGGTCCCACTCACATGGCATAGATGGTATATTTACATGTAGAAACCATATACATTGTATGCAACCGCTTCCACTCCACAGGAATAGGGACGTGTAATCTCCAAGAGGCACTTCAAATGAAGAGAATAAAAGATAGTGCAATACCGTCTGTGTATAGGTAAGGAACTAATATTTTAATGGAAACACTCACAAACACAGGTTTAAAAAAGCATAACACAGAGATGCAGCATGGATGTCAGGGGCTAAGGAAGACAGCAGCCAGCAGGTATAGATGTATAGTCACCACCAATCCTGGTTGTTTTGGAATACCCCCACGCTGTCCAGTGTGTCCTTCCAATGCTCCCGTCAGTCCAGTGTAAAAAGTCCCAGCTTAAGCGCTTTCGGATATCAAATCCTTCATCAGATCACGCTTCTGATGAAGGATTTGATATCCGAAAGCGCTTAAGCTGGGACTTTTTACACTGGACTGACGGGAGCATTGGAAGGACACACTGGACAGCGTGGGGGTATTCCAAAACAACCAGGATTGGTGGTGACTATACATCTATACCTGCTGGCTGCTGTCTTCCTTAGCCCCTGACATCCATGCTGCATCTCTGTGTTGTTATGCTTTTTTAAACCTGTGTTTGTGAGTGTTTCCATTAAAATATTAGTTCCTTACCTATACACAGACGGTATTGCACTATCTTTTATTCTCTTCATTTGAAGTGCCTCTTGGAGATTACACGTCCCTATTCCTGTGGAGTGGAAGCGGTTGCATACAATGTATATGGTTTCTACATGTAAATATACCATCTATGCCATGTGAGTGGGACCAGTAACGAATAAAAGAAACATCACCTGACCTAACTGGATTACACTATGTTCTGTGTCCTTTTATTATCTTTTTAGTGTCCATATGTTGGGAAGGTGTATCGTTACCTATTACATCTAAAAAATACCAGTGTGTAAGCAATCCTTTTTACGTCTCTAGAAGTGTCTAGTTGCGCCATTTTCTCTCACACTTTCTGTGTTTGGTGTACTATGTTGAAACCACGGTGAAGGTTTCCTTTGTGGGATTAAAGGCTGCTATCTAGTATAAGCGCAAGAAAGATCACCTGTTTTGTTTAGGATGTATAACTAGACACTTCTGGGCGAGTTTAGGCCCGATTTTTAAAAAGGGCAATGCTTTTACTAGCAAGACACAGCATTACCGTTTTAAATATCGGGCATAAACACGCTCTGAAGTGTCTGGTTTTAGAACCCAACTCCTCATAAGAAAAACGCTCAGTACTTTATTCAGGCCTATCTGCCACTATTCCGCTCCACTAAGCACCTCTGACCTTTTATCTCTGCCAGTTTACCCCTCCCTCAGACTGTTCGTGCTCATGGGCAGGGCCCTCTTCCCTTATTCTCTCCTCCCAGCATTAGCCTTGTCACTAGTGTGCATTTGGTCCCCTGTCTGTATTTCTCTAAGGATGGGTACACACTTGTGCGACGGGGATTCCCAAACATAGGAACGAATCCCCATCAGCCCAAATTGCCCTTATACACTCTGTGGCAAATTTAATAAAGGACGCAGCACATAAAACCAGGCATCTGTCGCATGCGACCGCAGGAGCGAGCAGTCAT
This sequence comes from Pseudophryne corroboree, assembly GCF_028390025.1. NCBI lineage: Eukaryota > Metazoa > Chordata > Amphibia > Anura > Myobatrachidae > Pseudophryne > Pseudophryne corroboree. Next base: position 757,514,716 of record NC_086448.1, read on the forward strand.
GGGTACACACTGAGCCATGTAAGCAATATGTCGCTCCAAAACTGTGCTCCAGTGTGTACCCAGCTTAATAGTCTGGCCATGCTCGCTAAGTACTCCATCCTTAAGGGCCCTACACACTCTGCGACTGGCCGCCGAGCTGCCCGACGGCCATCCGACGACCAGGCGGCGGAGGAAAGGGGTGACGTTACCCGGCTCCATAGCCCTGCATGCTAATATGGACGACACTGTCCATATTGGCCTGCAGGTATGAACGAGCCGGCACCAACGATGAATGAGCACGGGGCCGCGTATCGTTCATCGTTGGTGCATATGGATTGAAAGATATTAACGATATCCCATTCATTAATGAACAAGATCGTACATATCTTTAAGTGAAATGTTCAAGCGTGTAGGGCCCATCACCCCTGTACGGGCCACCATTGCTTGCTTTTACAAGCCCCAGCAAGTTGTTTTATCCTACTATCTACTCCCTGCTCTCCCTTTGCCCTTAGTGTCTTTGGGTTTTTTTTCTTGCGTTCGTGGTTATCCATTGTATTTCTGAACTATGCATTTATATATGCAAGTTTGTTATCACTGCACAGCGCTGCGGACACCTTGTGGAGCCCATTAAATAAATTAGTAGTGCTAATAATAAATCACACAATTCCCTCTCTGAAAACAAAAACCTGAAGCAGGTAATTGTTCCGAGCTTGAATCCGACAGTTTTGCTATACACCTATCTTTCGCACTTAATAGTCATAAACACGAATGCACTGTGATGACACCTGAGAAGCTGCTACAAAACATTAATTTTGCCCAAACAAATATAAAACTGCAGACTGGGAATGTACTATAGCATTTCTATACACGCCAAAACATTTATTTTCTTTATTGCCAAAATTAAAACCTGTGCCAAAATTTCTTTTTCAAATAAAGAACTATAACTAGACTGTAATAAAATAAGCTTTTTATATGCTTTTCAATAAAGTCTATAAAGCAATCTCCCCTCAATAATACAATAAATTGGACAGGGACACTCAAGAAACATTAATAAGAATTAAAAAAATCTTACAAAAAAAAAAAAAAAACACAGCTAAGGGAAATGAATTGTTCTAACGGAAACACCCTCTATTGTGTATAATAAAATCCAAATCAACATATTAAATTTTACAGAGACCACAGCTCGTTATTGAAGTAAGGACAACAAAAGTGGAATGGAAACCCTGAGCGTTTTTATGTAAAGATTTTGGCATTGATCATTTTTAGTATTTCTCAATATTAGAGTGTTCCTGTACGTAAATAGCGATCGAGATCTCCCAGAACATTTCAATGTATGCATTATAAAAGGTCTAATAAAACATTATACATCCACGCTTTAAAAAGCAAACTTAACAGACCCCATTTTATCCCTGAATCCCAGCACAAGTGATAAAAAGAATATTACATTTTACACTTACCCTTCGCCAAGCTTTTCTAAAACATCAAAGACTTCTTCTGGCTGTTTCGTCAAGCTGTCTTCACTCAGCTTTTTAAGTTTGCTGATTAAAAAAAAAAGAAAGAAAGAAACAGACATGAGATCAACACATCGCATGACCCATGAAACACAGGATAAATGCACAAAGGAGAAAAGGAGCAAGGATGGTCACAGGCCTTAGGGTTTAAAGCACTGATATCTGCTATACTTTTAAGACAGGCAAACCATCTTAAACAATGAGACTATGGGGAAGATTCAATTGCTCGGTAATGGTGCAACCTGCCGACCTGTAACGGCACATCAAGTCAGCCAGCGTCTCAGGTTCTCTCAAAACTATTTTTACATAGCGGAAGTGTCACGACAACATTTTGATCTTCTTAGCGCCAGGGATACTCTCCAGTAGTCATATAGGTGTTCAAGCAATGATGCATGCTTATAATAGTCTGACTTTAGATATCACTCTATACATAGCTGCAGACACCTATCTGGTGTTCAGCAGTGTATGAAAAATGTTGATTATGGAGAAGACAGTGACAGAGATTTAAAACAACAAAGGCAGAACTAGCAGTCAAAGGTTCTATTATACACCCATGGATTATAATACAGGTTGAGTATACCTTATCCAAAATGCTTGGGACCAGAGGTATTTTGGATATCGGATTCTTCCGTATTTTGGAATAATTGCATACCATAATGAGATATCAGTGATGGGACCTAAGTCTAAGCACAGAATGCATTTATGTTTCATATACACCTTAGACACACAGTCTGAAGGTCATTTTAGCCAATATTTGTAATAATTTTGTGCATTAAACAAAGTAGTGTTCCCCCTAGTATGAGGCAGGGGGCCGGAGTTCGGGGACACATTGCCGGCCACGCCCCCGTCATTTCAGTGGGCGGTGCGGCCCACAGACGCTACTATAGAGGGAGTCTGTGGCCGGCGACGTCACTTTTGGGGGCGTGCCCAGCACCTCCGTCGGTGCTGGGCTTCCCCCAGCTATCTCCCAATGCGTGAATGGATGCCGCGCGCATGCGCACGGCATCTTTACACGTTGGGAGGGCAGGAAGCGGGCGGCTGTTCTAGCAGGGCGCCGCAAAAGGGGCAGGGCGGGTTTTGCCTTCTAAAAAACGGGCAGGGCGCGGCGCCCTGCTAAAACAGCCTAGAGTGAACACTACAAAGTGTGTGTACATTCACACAATTTTTTTATGTTTCATATACAACTAATACACACAGCCTGAAGGTCATTTAATACAGTATTTTTATTAACTTTGTGTATTAAACAAAGTTTGGATACATTGAGCCATCAGAAAACAAAGGTTTCACTATCTCACTCAAAAAATTCTGTATTTCGGAATATTTGGATATGGGATACTCAACCTGTACATCTAGGTTTCCACAGTGATTTAGTAACCCAGACCTAAATAGCATGTAAATATTGTATAGTGCCTATAGATTGCATAGGGTTGGGTAATTTTTGCCGGCAGCTGGGATCCCAGCAGTCAGCATCGCGACCGCCAGAATGCCAGTGGGAGGAGTGCAACGAAGACCCTTGTGGGCTCAGTGGCTCGCTATACTCGCCATAGGTTCTATTCCCACTCTATGTCGTGGGGGTCTGCAGTACTCTCGCCCGGGATTCCGATGTGATGTAATTACATCCCATTGCATATGGCTGTACATAGATTAATAATTTCCATCAGTCCCTCCCCAGTGGAGCTTACAATCGATATTCCCTACCGCATAAACACGCACGGTGGGGTTAACATCATCAGAAGCTAAATGAGTTTATATTTTGGAACTCTGCAAACCTTGATGAGCCAAACATTATGTACTATAGATGGAAAAGTACTGGGTGGGTCAGCCAACTTTGACGTGTAAACTTAATGAAAAACTGGAAGGCAAGTCAGTTAGAGCATTAAAGTAGTCAATTCAATTGTAGGCAAGGCCCGCCAGCAAGTGGACCCATATGCCACACTTACCGTACTTCTGAGATTGTGGATATTTGTACACAGCCATTTATGTGTGCAAACAAAAATCTGCAATTTTAGAACAATTTAATGTTCTGTTGCTGCGAGCTGAAATGTGTCTCCTCGGCTGCATGCGTGCCCGTATGGAGCGACAATTGAATTACTCCATTGGGCGCCATCTAGTGGTGGACGTGCATATCAAAAATAGAATTGGTCTTTCAAGTGCCTACTAAATAAGCCTTGAATTAGATATTTCCAGCAGCAGTTTAATCATATAGATATAACCACTATGAAAAAGAAAAATCGTGGTTTCTAGTCCGCAGCTCCAAAAGTTAATAACTTTTTAAAAATCTCTTATTTTAATGCTCCAGTATTGACGCCAAATTTTGTGACACGAACGCTGATGCTGGGTCAGCGAGACCCATTCGGTATTCTGCATTGTTTTAGGAGTTCTATGGGTATTATTATGATGTAGTTATGTTTAGTTATCCTGTACTTGTCCTACATTGTCTTCAACTGTAAGTCACTGTTTTCAACATTTTTATTATTTGCTTTTGAACTTTGTATTTGGGAGCTGCGGAACCCTTGTGGCGCCATATAAATAAAAGGATAATAATAATATTGATCAGGAATGGAAATAGAAACCCCTTGTTAATCTCCAACTATTAATTGTTATATTAAATTCACCCATGAAAACATTATTTATTACATTTCCTGTCCAGTATTTTTTAAGCATTCCTGACGTATACATTTTGCATGCTCCATACAAACAAAATTACTAAATTTTTTCAAAGTAATATTGTGTTTTTCTATTCTTGTTGATGCATTTGCTGCATCTTCCTTGTTTACCTGGTGGTGGCAGCAATTGCGACTCGCACATCGTTATGCTTTATCTGTTAACGGACAGTAAACAACACGATACGAAGGTACTAAAAAGTTGATCACTCCTCCGAAATTTGACCAGATGGAACAAGCAGCAGAATGGCTGGGTTTCACAAACCCAGCGTTATCAGTGAAGGGTTAATGTCAAAAGGTCATACTATAGGGCATCACTTTTTGCATTGCGGGGACTGCTTTAGATGGGATTAGCTGCTATTCGTGCTAAACCACCATCTATTTGGGAGCTGAAAAAGTAATGGGTGCCCAATCAGAGCAGCAGGTGAATTTCTCTGATGGATGCCCATTACTTTGGACACCCCAAAGAAAACAAAAGGCTATAACATAGTAGTCAACACGGGTACCAGATGTTGGCATTGGTGTGTACACGCAGTGAGATTTTTTTCTTACGATTTGGACTATATAGTCAAAATCGTAAGAAAAGTTAGTGCAGCTCGCAGGGTGAAAGTCACCTTGCGATCCCGATTCGATGCCGATGCGCGGTCGGCATCGCAAGAATAGATAGACTGTGCAGGCAAGTCAATTTTTACTAATCTCTATAGAAGAGATAGTCAAAATTGACACTTAGCCAAAATCGCACATAGTCAGTATCGCAAGCACACTCATTATGTGCTTGCGATACTGACTATGTGCCGACCTAGCCCCTGTCGCATAGTGATAATCGGGCATAGCCCGAATCTCACCGTGTGTACGGGCCATAAGTGCTCTATTGTGCTAAGAGAAGAAAATATTTGTCATTTATGATCTAGTTACATATTAGGACTCTATCAGAACTATCTGTAGTTACTTGATGAAAACAACTTTATGGACAGACTTATTCAATTGCATATAAAACAATAAAAATGTGTTTGAATAAATGATCACATAACATCTCAATATCAGGGTTAATATAATGGAATTAAGGCAATTTAACAGAAAATAATAATTTACTCTGCATGATATACTTAGTTAAAACAACAGTAATAAAAGTTGATTCAGTTACTGGAAAGAAAAAAAAAAGTTTGCTTTATTGAGATTTTCAAATATTGCCTCAAAATTCAGTCTTCTATTAAAGCATACCTTGCTCATTACATACTTGGTGATTGTGTTACTACAGCATGGCGATCAAGCTACTTTATTAACAAATGTGATCAGGTTACATAAACGGTCATACTTTTACCTAATTTATGTAGCTGTATCCCCAGCATGTCCCCATCTTGCAGTAAACTTGTGAAAATGTAGAGTTAATTCTAGAAGCTGAATTTATCAATGTCGTGCTCACACATACAGTAGTAACATGTCTCATGTATGGTGATTCCGTTACAGACTGTGAGAGTAGGCTGATTTATCAAGCACCTCAAGCTATTTTGTATGGGGTTTATTGTGGGCTGTTGTGTTATGATGATTTGTTCACATTAGTGGACACATTTAACGGTGCCTCCAAACACTCTGGGGGGGAATTCAATGGTTAATTGGACTGGTCGCCACCAGATGGTGCCCAACTGAGCAATTAAACTGTTGCTCCATTCGGGTGCAATCGGCTTCTGGAGCCGGCACTTCAGCTCACAACCCCTGGGGGTGGAAAGCTGAAACAAGTATAAAAATTAAAAAAAGTGACCCGTTTAAGTGCTCATACCGAACTTTACGCATCACGCCAATTAGTTTGGTTGGTTTTAGCCGCAACACTTACGGGCGCGATAAAAAAAGAAGGAGTTTAATATTGCCCCGCGATCTCCCGTCACTTCAGACAGGAGATCTGGTGCAGTATAATAACTGAATTCCCCCCTTTAAACACTTGTTTTCTGAAATATACATCTTGGTTATAATTTATCATTCATTAACAAAAGGGATCAAATTGAGCCCAGTGATATCTTATAACAGCCTTGTTTACGGTTCTTCTGGCCACAAGCTATCTTATGTAACATTTTTCTGGGGTTCAGACCGATTTCCTCAATGTCATGCACTTAACATACATCACACACTGTAAAACTAACGTGTGACAAACGCTGGATGGCAGAGATTGGCTGTTACTTAAATAATCGCACAAGATATATCAATTTTATTTGTTAAAGTGTCATGTGATGCTGTGGATTGGTAACCCACAAGTCTTGCTGCTAATCAAATTGGACCCTAGTATAAATAGGATTTTAATTACCTACAGGTAAATCCTTTTCTCGTAGTCCGTAGAGGATGCTGGGGTCCACATTAGTACCATGGGGTATAGACGGGTCCACTAGGAGCCACTGGCACTTTAAGAGTTTGAGAGTGTGGGTTGGCTCCTCCCTCTATGCCCCTCCTACCAGACTCAGTATAGAAACTGTGCCCGAGGAGACGGACATCTTCGAGAGAAGGATTATACACAGATAGTGGCGAGATTCACACCAGCTCACACACACAAGGCAACCCAAGCTAACTAGCTTGAAACATCAGCAACGGCTGACCAGGATTACTTACCAAGTAACAAGACAGTACTTACCCAGAACTAAGCAGTACTGAACTAAATAACCACTGCAGGATAACGAAGTGCTGGGCGGGCGCCCAGCATCCTCTACAGACTACGAGAAAAGTATTTACAGGTAGGTAATTAAAATCCTATTTTCTCTTACGTCCTAGAGGATGCTGGAGTCCACATTAGTACCATGGGGGATGTACCAAAGCTCCCAGAACGGGAGGGAGAGCGCGAAGGCTCCTGCAGAACCAATTGAACAAACTTAAGGTCCTCAGAGGACAAAGTATCGAACTCGTAGAACTTTGCGAACGTGTTCGACCCTGACCAAGTAGCTGCTCGGCAGAGCTATAATGCAGACACACCCCGAGCAGCCGCCCAGGAAGAAAGCAATCTACGAGTAGAGAGGGCCTTAACAGACGTAGGACACTATAAAGCCTGCCATAGAATACGTATGCTGGATAGTGAACCTGATCCAGCGAGAGATCGTCTGCTTAGGAGCAGGACACCCAATTTTCTTGGGATCATACAGGACAAACAGAAAGTCCAATTTTCTGTGATGTGCAGTTCTCCTCACATAGATTTTGAGAGCCCTTACAACATCTAAGGACTTTTATGAAATTGAGGAGTCAGTCGCAACTGGCACCACAATAGGTTGGATGATATGAAATGCCGACCCAACCTTCGGAAGAAACTGCTGACGTGTCCGAAGCTCAGCTCTATCTTCATGGAAGATTATGGGCTTATACATGACAAAGCCCCCAACTCCGACACACGTCTAGCAGAAGCTAAGGCCAACAAAGTGACAGCCTTCCATGTGAGAAACTTGACCTCAACCTCCTGTAGAGGTTCAAACCAGTCCGACTGGAGGAACTGCACCACCATGTTAAGATCCCAGGGCGCCGTAGGCGGTACAAAGGGAGGAGGTTAGATGTGCAGAACTCCTTTCAAAAAAGTCTGAACCTCAGGGAGGAAAGCCAACTGTTTCTGGAAGAAAATGGATAGGGCAGAAATCTGGACCTTTATGGATCCCAACCTCAGGCCCATATCCACACCTGCTTGCAGGAAGAGGAGAAACCGTCCCAGTTGAAACTCCACCGCAGGAAATTTCTTGGGACTCACACCAAGACACATTTTCCAAATACGATTGTAAAGTTTAGACGTTACTCCTTTCCTAGCCTGTATCAGGGTAGGAATAACTTTGTTCAAAATGCCCTTCCGAGCTAGTATCTGGCGTTCAATCTCCATGCCATCAAACGTAGCCGTGGTAAGTCTTGATAGGCAAACGGCCCCTGCTGCAGCAGGTCCTCCCGAAGAGGAAGAGGCCTCGGCTTTTCTAGCAACGAGTCCGGAGCAACGAGGATTGCCTAAACTCCTGTTCTCCTTATGAGTTTGAGAACTCTTGGAATGAGTGGAAGTGGAGGAAACACATACACCGACTGGAACACCCACGGAGTCACTAGGGCGTCCACCGCCACTGCTTGCGGGTCCCTCAACCTGGAACAATACCGCCAAAGCTCCCTGTTGAGACGAGAGGCCATCATATCGATTTGGGGTACTCCCCAAAAACCTGTCACCTCCTTGAACACCTCCGGATGGAGATCGCGTCTGCTGAGGAAGTCTGCCTCCCAGTTGACTACTCCCGGAATGAAAATTGCTTACAGCGCCAATGCGTATTTTCCTGCCCAGAGGATGATTCTGGTTACCTCCGACATTGCAGCTCTGCTCTTCATTCCGCCTTGTCGGTTTATGTAAGCCACTGACGTTACGTTGTCCGACTGTACTTGAATGGCCCGATTTCTCAGAAGATGGGCCGCTTGCAGACGGCTCTTAGTTCCAGAATGTTTATTGGCAGGCCGGCTTCCAGACTTGACCACCTTCCTTGGAAGGTTTCCCCTTGAGTGACTGCGCCCCAGCCCCGGAGACTTCCATCCATGGTTAGAAGGATCCAGTACTGAATCCCGAACCTGCGGCCCTCCAGAAGCAGAGGTAATTGCAGCCACCAGAGGAGTGAAATCCTGGCCTTTGGCGACAGACGTATTCTCTGGTGCATGTGTAGATGGGATCCCGACCACTTGTTTAGGAGATCCAGTTGGAAGGACCAAGAGTGAAACCTCCCATACTGCAGAGCCTCGTAAGAGGCCACCATCTTCCCCAGCAGGCGAATGCACTGATGAACCGACACCCGGGCTGGCTTTAGGACATCCCGGACCATTGTTTGCATCACCAATGCTTTTTTCTCTGGAAGAAACACCCTCTGCACCGCCGTGTCGAGGATCATTCCCAGAAAGGACAACTTCCTAGTTGGTTCCCGATGAGATTTTGGGATATTCAGGATCCAACCCTGTTCCTTGAGAAGCAGGGTCGTGAGAGCTTTTAACTGAAAAAGCTTCTCCTTGGACGATGCCTTTATCAGCAGATAGTCCAGATACGGAATTATGTTCACCCCCTGCCTGCGGAGAACCATCATTTCCACCATCACCTTGGTAAAACCCTTGGTGCTTTGGAGAGGCCGAATGGTAGGGCCTGGAACTGAAATTGACAGTCCAACAGAGCGAATCGGAGATAAGCCTGATGCGGCAGCCAAATCGGAATGTAGAGGTACGCATCCTTGATATCCAGGGATACCAGGAATGCCCCCTCTTCCAGACCTAATATAACTGCCCTTAGATACTCCAATTTGAACTTGATCTCCCTCAGAAAGGGGTTTAGTGATTTTAAGTTCAGAATGGGCCTGACCGAACCATTCGGTTTCGGTACCACGAAAAGGTTCGAATAGTAACCTGTGTTCTGCCTTTGAGGAGGGACTTGTACAATGACCTGTGCCTCCACCAACTTCTGGATGGCTCCCTGCAGGGTAGCCCTGTCTGCAGGCAAAGCTGGCAAGCCCGATGTGAAGAACAGATGAGGAGGGAGATCTTGAAATTCCAGCCGGTACCCCAGGGACACAATACCTAGTACCCAGGGGTCCAGTCCGGACGACACTCAGACGTGACTGAAATGTCCGAGTCTCGACCCCACCGGCCCACGGCAATGGTAGGTCGTAGTATCGCCCCCGAAGCCATGTATATGGATTTAAGCATAGCGTCAATCCCGCGATCAGCCGGTTCTTTAAAAGCGGCAGAGCCCGGGACTGGTAAAACCACCATCCTTGACAGTCTGGACATAGATGTCCCAATTCATTCTATCCTCCTCTCAGGATATTACAAACAGCATTTAATACATTAGACGCAGGAAAGGTCAGCGAGGCTTTCTTATGGTCAGTGAAGTAAGTCCCCTCAGCAATATTTAACATATATAGCTAATGGCCTCCCACATGAGCTGCACCACCTGCAAAGGGTGCTGTCCCCCCCTCAGCACGTCCCCATCACCGTTCGCAGTCTGTGCAATGTGGAGCTGCAGACGGAAAATGGAGCTGAACTCTGTTGGGTTCGCACTGAGAAGAAGCTCCGCCCATCGAAGATGGCGCATCTTCCCGCGCAACTTCTATATACTGGCCTTAGGATTCCGTCGCTAGCCGGGGGATTCAGTCCGCGGCTAGCGCCCATGTACTGAGGAATCAGTCGCTAGTCTGGGGATTCAGTCTCCGGCTAGCGACTGTAACCAGTTCAGGGCATTTAGACGATGGTTCAGCAACGTGATTACAATCCTGTGTACATGAAATGGATTCCTCCTGAGAGGAAACCATTTCAGCAGCATATGACACCGAGTACCTAGACATGGCTATGAAAGGTATTGAACACCCACAATACCCCCTCCTCCCCCAAGTATGGCAGAGAGAGACACAGAGATTGGAGCCAACCCACACACAGCGCTCTCTGAGGCAGAACAAATAAAACTACCAGCGCTATCTGTGTGCCTTAATAGACTACACAGATTTTACACAGCGCCCCCATCCCCTTCTACAACCCCCTGGTACCGTCCAAGATAGCTGGAGTTGATTGGAGGGACAGCCCCCTTGTACAGGAACTGCAGGCAGGAAAATGGCGCTGAACGCTGCAGGGTCCACTCTGAGAAGCTCCGCCTCCTGAAGATGGCGCCTCTTCCCGCACAATTCTTAATATTGGCCTGAGGACTCCGTCGCTAGCCGGGGCCGGTTAGCAACTGTGTACTGCGTATTCTGTCGCTAGCCTGGGGGTTCAGTCTCCGGTTAGCGTCTGTCACCAGTGTAGGGTACTCAGTCACTGGCTCAGGACGCCCCTCATAGCGCCAACACTGTGTGCCGCTGAGCCTTCCCGGAGCGCAGCAGCTCTGCGCTGCCCTCCTACCCTTGTGCCACCATATCTCGCCATTTTCTGATCTTCTGGCTCTGTAAGGGGGTGGCAGAATGCTGCCGGGGTGAGCGATACCCTGTGGCGGGGAACGTTCGATCCCCTCAGGAGCTCAGTGTCCTGTCAGCGGAGATAGTGGCTCAGACCCCGCAGGGTGGACAATACTCACTCCCCCCCCCCCCCCCCCCCGTCCCTTAGTCCCTCGAAGCAGGGAGGCTGTTGCCAGCAGCCTCCCTGTAAAATAATAAACTCTAAAAAATAACTTTACTAGAGAAACTCTGGAGAGGTCCCCTAGCTGTGACCGGCTCCTCCAGGGCACATTTTCTAAACTGAGTCTGGTAGGAGGGGCATAGAGGGAGGAGCCAGCCCACACGCTCAAAGTCTTAAAGTGCCAGTGGCTCCTACTGGACCCGTCTATACCCCATGGTACTAATGTGGACCCCAGCATCCTCTAGGACATGATAAATAGTATAATGATTGTACATAGAGGTGCATTTAAAGTAAATTAAAATGATGTGTTCTGATGCATGACCTTGGCAGCTTGATACAACAAACGTCCTGTGCACATAACATATCTACAACAGAGTGCACCATGTTAGTAAATATTGCATCACATTTTGTAAAACCTGTTGTATAAACACAGTAGAGGTTGATGAAAAAGAATATACACTGTTGGACGATATGCATTATATTATGGGTTTCTGGTTGTACACAGCTGCTGTGTGCGGTAGCTCTACGCAGAAGTCTAAATAATCCACACCAATAAATCCTCTAAAACTGCACCTGCCTTTCAGCTACCGACAGGAACTCTGGGCTCAAATCTGTCTATTGTTCTTTTGGTATTTGGGAAACTGAGCTGAGGATAAGATTGCAAAATGGAATTACATACAGTATTCAGCAATGGGACATACTGTATTTCATACAGCAATTTCATTGTAAAATTTTAAGCACTTCCATAACACATAAAAAAAATAAAAAATAACGATGCACTAAAATTATTTCTATGCAATTGACATCTTAACCACTAAATTGTATATATAACATCTGCAATGCAGAAAGCACAATAAAATTCATATATACATTTATACACACACACAGTGTATCTATATATATATATATATATATATTTTAACACTGTAAGGGAACAAGGTGCCGTTTTGTGGGGTAAATGTTAGCAAGCAGCAGCTGAGGAATCACACAAGTCCAGTGTGTGGTGCAACTGGCCACGACCAGTTTTATTAAGCAGAAAACAAAACAAGCATCAAAAGAAAATACCTTGCCTGTCCGGCACTAACTAAACACAAGACGTTCCTAACTGTCTCTAAACAAAGAAACACAGAGTTTTCCAGTCAACACTGTATGGGCTGTAACACACACTCCGGTTTTTCCCGGATGGCAAAAAGCCGGACAAACTTTGTCCGGCTTTTTGCCATCCGGGAGAAACCGGCAGTGTCTATCACACAGGACGGCTTTGAGCCTTGTGTGATGCTGTGCGCATGCGCAGCCTCAGACACGGCTTCAGAAAAAAACGTTGTGTGTGAAAGCTCCCCTTCACACACATGGTTTACTGGCTCCAAAGACGGCCCGGCGGCCGCCCGACCTTTCAGTGGTGAGACCCGGCTGCAACCCGGCAGCCGGGCCGGGGCCGTGCAGTGTGAAGGGACCCTAGCCCTCACACTGTTAACTACAATGCCGGCACGGGAAAAAGCCGTCCGGCTTTTTCCCGGCCGGCAAAAGCCGGGTAGTGTGTTTCAGCACTATGGCTCACATGTATAAGGAAGCGTATTTCTCTCACAGAGATCCTGCAGTCTTCCCACACTAATCAGGCTAGCAGCCCTATAACCCACTTACACAGCTGAAACCCTGATTAGCCCTCTGTGAAGCCAAAGACCCGAACTGGGCCCAACATCTGGAACTTGCCCTATCTTTCTTTCAGGGCCCTTATCCAGCTTTTCCAATAAACTGAAAAGGTTCTGACAAAACAAAACATTTTCCTAATACAGGTAAGACAAGAACCTGGGACAAACATACCTGCCCTCAAACACTATTCCAGTGTTCTTGTCACATATCCCCCTCCCCTGTTTCGACCTAGGGGCCGGAACACTTGTAGCCCCCAAACAGAAGATGCGGGACAATGCATCTGCGTTGGCCAATTGTGTACCCGGTCTATGTTCAACAGTAAACTTAAAATCCTGCAATGCTAGAAACCATCTAGTTACCCGAGCATTCTGACCTCTATTTACATACATCCATTTTAACGGGCGTGATCTGTCACTAGTCTGAATTGTCTACCCAAGAGGTAATATCTCAAGGTATCTAGTGCCCACTTAATGGCCAAAGCCTCCTTTTCCACAATGGCATACCTTTTTTCATGCTCATTGAGTTTCCTAGGGTGTTCGTCCCCATCTCTGGTTTGGGACAACACAGCCCCTATCCCTACCTCTGAGGCATCTGTCTGTACAACAAATTCTTTCGAGAAATCTGGTGTCATCAATATCGGTTGTGAACACAAAGCCACTTTTAATGTTTGGAACGCTTTTTCTGCATCAGGGTTCCATTTCACCATATTTGACTGCTTCCCTTTGGTAAGGTCTGACAACGGCACTGCTGTGGTTGCAAAATTGGGAATAAACCGTCTATAGTACCCAGTTATTCCCAAAAAGAGCCCTTACCTGTTTTTTATTCACTGGACGAGGCCAGTTTTGAATAGCATCAATTTTATTCAATTGGGGCCTAATCAGACCTCTGCCTATGGTGAAGCCCAAGTATTTGATCTCCTCCATTGCGAGGCAGCACTTCTTTGGGTTAGCAGTTAACCATGCCTCTCTGATTGAGTCCAGTACTGCTTGCACTTTAACCAAATAGGACCCTCAGTCTGTACTGTGAATTACCACATCATCCAAATAGGCAGCTGCATATTTTCTATGGGGCCTCAAAATTTTATCCATCGCCCGTTGAAAGGTTGCTGGAGCCCCATGCAACCAAAAGGGTAACATCTTATACTGGTATAGCCCCTCCGGAACCGGAAAGGCTGTTTTTCTTTTGCGCCATCAGTTAAAGGTATTTGCCAGTACCCTTTGGTCAGGTCCAACGTGGTGAGAAACCTGGCTGTTCCCAGCCTTTCTATAAGCTCATCCACACGGGGCATGGGGTAGGCGTCAAATTTGGACACCTCATTTAACTTACGAAAGTCATTACAGAAGCGTATGCTACCGTCTGGCTTCGGGATGAGAACTATGGGACTGGACCACTCACTGTTAGATTCCTCTATGACTCCAAGTTCTAACATGGTTTTAACTTCTTTAGAAACAGCTTCTCGCTGAGCTTCAGGAATCCTATATGGCTTTAAATGGACCCTGACCCCTGGTTCTGTGAAAATGTCATATTTTATTATGGTTGTTCGGCCAGGCAGCTCTGAAAATATCTCCCTATTTTGGATGAGAAATTCTTTAACATGATTGTTCTCATCAGCTGATAACGTCTCTGACACCTTTACTGCGGGAAGCAACCGAGGTGAAGACACCGAAGGGCAAGGCTCCGCTGACAGAGACAACCTATCTTTCCAGGGTTTGATTAAGTTAACATGGTACATTTGTTCGGGTTTTCTCTTTCCCGGTTGGTATACTTTGTAATTAACCTCATTCACTTTTTCCCTAATCTCAAATGGACCCTGCCATTTAGCTAGGAACTTGTTTTCCATAGTGGGTACCAAAACAAGAACTCTATCTCCGGGAGCAAATTCCCGTATCTTGGCACTCCAGTTACATACCCTTTGTTGAGTACTTTGGGCCTGTTCCATGTGCTCCCTGACAATAGGTACCACGGCTGCAATCCTATCCTGCATTTGTGTTACATGTTCAATAACGCTTCTATAAGGAGTGGGCTGTCCTTTCCACGTCTCTTTGGCAATGTCCAACAGCCCTCTGGGGTGTCTACCATACAACAAATCAAATGGAGAAAACCCTGTAGAGGACTGAGGAACTTCTCTGATGGCCATTAACAAGTAGGGCAACAAACAATCCCAGTTTTTCCCATCTCTATCAACAACCTTTTTTAACATACTTTTTAAATGTTTTATTGAACCTTTCCACCAACCCATCAGTTTGGAGATCGTAGTCCTGAGGTGAGTGACCTTAAATAATTTGCACAATTCTTTCATGACCCTTGACATAAATGGAGTACCTTGGTCAGTCAAAATTTCTTTTGGCATTCCCACTCTACTAAAAACCTGCACCAGCTCCCTAGCTATCGCCTTGGTTGTGATAGTGCGTAAAGGGACAACCTCAGGATATAGAGTGGCATAGTCCATAATTACCAGGATATACTGATGGCCCCGAGCGGACTTTTACAAGGGCCCCACGAGAACCATGGCTATTCTGTCAAACGGGACCTCTATAATAGGCATGGGAACTAGTGGGCTCCTGAAATGGGGTCTAGGGGCATGGTACTGGCTTTCAGGACAGGAAGAACAATATTCAGACACTTCTTTATAAACCCCTGGCCAAAAAAACCTTTGTAAAACTCTTTCAGTGGTTTTTTCTGCCCCTAAATGTCCTGCTGTAACGTGACTATGAGCTAAATCTAGTACCGTTCTCCGATAAGGCTGGGGAACTACCAGCTGTTCCACCACATCCTCACCCTTTTTGACAATGTGGTACAAGAGCTCATTACAGATGGCCATGTGGGGATACGTAACCCTGTCACCTGGTACCACAGGTTCCCCATTAACAATCTTAACATTTTCTCTAGCCTTTATCAAGGTAGGATCCTTTAACTGTTCAGACACAAACAGATCCTTCTTTACCTCCAGGTCAGGCACGCTTTCAGTTCTAACTAATATGTCTCTGTTCCCAGCAAGAGGGTCCTCACTGGACTCCCCATATGTCACTTCCCCAGCCAAACTAGCAAAAGGCAAAGGGTCAGAAAGTTCCGAAGACACACATACATCCATGAAATCACCGGTATGATCAACGGGCTCTTTACTTCTCACATCTGTTGATAAACGTGATTCCCACAGTTTCCAAAAATGAGGAAAATCCCTCCCTATTATGGCCTCATGCACCAAGGTGGGGACCAGTCCTACTTTAACCATTGCTGACCCACAACAAGTTTCTATATTCACTTCAGCAGTGACATAATGTTGGGTATCCCCATGTATGCAAGTTACCCAAATAGGTATTTGCTGGACATTTAAGGGGTTCACTAACCCAGCTTTCACGAGGGTAACTAAACTTCCTGAATCTAGCAAGGCCTCTACCCGGTTACTCACTAAGAACACATCACACATTTGTTTTTCCAGCTCAGGTGAAGGTACCACAGTACAGGCTAACCTAGCAAAGAAAGACATTCTGCGACATTCAAAGACAGCATCACATTGCATGGGTTTTTGTGTGACTGGGCAATTGGCAACAACATGACCTGGCATACCACACCAAAAACATTTAACCACACGATTATCAACCCGTTTGGGCAGCATAGACCGTTCTAGCCCCATTGGCCTGTCTCCAGGGCCAGTGTTTACAGTCTATCCAGCCTTGCGTTCTCTTAACCGCTCAGCAATGTTTTCCCACGGAACAGTCTTACCAGTCTTTACTGAAGGGCGTTGTCGAGGATCTATGGGTTGCTGGGTGGTCATCAGTAGTTCCTCTGCTGCCAAATACCTCTCTACCATGTCCACTAATTGGTCAGCAGTACCCGGGTTTCCATGGCTCACCCACTTGCGCAGGACCACGGGCAAAGATCTCAAATAGCGGTCCATGACGACTCTTTCAACCATCTGGGGACCAGTTAATGTCTCTGGGTGTAACCATTTTTTTGTTCGCTGAATAAAGTCGTGCATCTGGGAGCGAGGAGGCTTCTCCATGGTGTACACACAACGGTGTACCCGTTGTGCTCGTACTGACAGCGTGACTCCCAGGCGGGTCAGGATCTCAGTCTTTAGTTTATCATAGTCCCGAGCCACAGCAGGGCTTAAATCAAAGTACGCTTTTTGGGGCACACCTGACAGAAAAGGTGCCAGCAGACTGGCGCACTGTGCTTTCGGCCAGTTCTCACGCACGGCAGTCCTTTCAAACGTGGTCAGGTAGGCCTCCACATCATCAGCCTCTGTCATTTTCTGCAGGAAGTGACTGGCCCGTATAGAACTAGTGCTGGTCGGAGCACTGACGGCCACATCTCCAATCCGGGCTGCAAGGCTCTGCACCACTTCTGTTAAGGCCTCTCTATCCTGACGCTGTTGCATGTAAAGTTCGTCAACAGCCACCTGCTGCCGTCTCCTATTTTCCTCCATTGGCACCTGCTGCTGTCTGTTGGCCTCCTGCTGTAGTCTCCAATTTTCCTCCATTGCCACCTGCTGCTGTCTCCTATTTTCCTCCATTGCCACCTGCTGCTGTCTCCTATTTTCCTCCATTGCCACCTGCTGCTGCGGTCTCCTATTTTCCTCCATTGCCACCTGCTGCTGTCTCCTATTTTCCTCCATTGCCACCTGCTGCTGTCTCCTATTTTCCTCCATTGACACCTGCTGCTGTCTGTTGGCCTCCTGCTGAGCCGCTGTAGCTTGCAGCAAGGCTTTAAGTAGTTCCTCCATGTCGACAGATTTTTCAGGCGGCTTTGCAGCTGCTTTCACCCAGGACATATATCAAACCCTCAGGGGTGAGTCTCAGCAACTTCACACTGGGCTGTATCTGCATAAACCACAGTTTTCTGCAGGCCTCATAAAGCTGCTTTCACTTATGCGCAGAACGGTATGCTCGCATTCTCCACCAAGTTGTAACACTGTAAGGGAACAAGGTGCCGTTTCGTTGGGTAACTGTTAGCAAGCAGCAGCTGAGGAATCACACAAGTCCAGTGTATGGTGCAACTGGCCACGACCAGTTTTATTAAGCAGAAAACAAAACAAACATCAAAAGAAAATACCTTGCCTGTCCGGCACTAACTACACACAAGACGTTCCCAACTGTCTCTAAACAAAAAAACACAGAGTTTTCCAGTCAACACTGTATGGCTCACATGTATAAGGAATCATATTTCTCTCACAGAGATCCTGCAGTCTTCCCAGGCAGTCTGCCCACACTAATCAGGCTAGCAGCCCTATAACCCACTTACACAGCTGAAACCCCGATTAGCCCTCTGTGAGGCCAAAGACCCGAACTGGGCCCAACGTCTGGAACTTGCCCTATCTTTCTTTCAGGGCCCTTATCCAGCTTTTCCAATAAACTGAAAAGGTTCTGACAAAACAAAAAATTTTCCTAATACAGGCAAGACAAGAACCTGGTACAAACATACCTGCCCTCAAACACTATTCCAGTGTTCCTGTCACAATAAATAAATAAATAAATAAATATATATATATATATATATATATATTTATTTATTTTTTTTTTTATTTTTTTATTAATATACATACATACATACACACATATACAATGCAGGAACAGGAGATACAACAGCTAAAATACAGTGCCTGCTGTATACACAAAGTTGGCACGTGCACGTTAAGTTGGCTTCCAAATACACGATATCGGTGTTGCTCTTTTATTAATATTTAATTGACCTTGTCTTCAGAGTCATTATGTATTCCTTAAACGGGAAATGCCCACATAAATTAGTCATACTTATAAATAATGCAGTTTTAATAGATTGAAATTTATTAGCCAAGTAAAAGAGCTAGTGATGCAAAATAGATCGTGGCTTTGCCCCTTAGAGCCACACAGAGAAGTATCCTCTCAAAAGCATTTGCCAGTAATACATATGAAGCAATAGTAAAATTGCAATGAAAATAGATAATTTCATATAATTATAGCAATATAAATACTGAACCTTCAAAGGAATGTTCTGAAAACAAAAAAAAACTTTTTCTATTACAAGTCATTATTACTGTGATATTGTCCTGTATAGACTGGTAATTTAGCAGCATTTCTGTGTAGCTGCAGGATTTATCTGGCTTTCCCCTTACTGATGCTTCAGACACCCAATGTAACACACCCAGTAGTTCAGCACAGCACTGATTCTGTCTGGAGATAGCTCTGACCATGAAATATCTTGTACATGCAATACATGGAATTGTGTGTTATTATCAGACTGTACAGGCAACTGTACATGTCTCGTTTATATGCTGGATGGACTACACAGGGGTGTGGAATAGAAGATCTACAGTGCTTAGGTCAACAGTCAATAAGTCGAGACCTACAGTGCCTTGCTAAAGTATTCACCCCCCTTGGCTTTTTACCTAATTTGTTACATTACAACCTAATTTAATTTTTTTATCTGAATTTTATGTGATGGATCTGCACAAAATAGTCTAAAAGTTGGTGAAGTGAAATGAAAAAAAATGTAAGTAAAAAATAATTTTTTTAAATAAAAATTTGAAAATTGGCACGTGCATATGTATCCACCCCCTTTACTATGAAGCCACTCAAAAGTTACCAATTACCTTCAGAAGTCACATAATTGGTGAAATGAAGTCCACCTGTGTGCAATTTAAGTGTCACATGATCTGTCAGTATAAACACACCTTTTCTGAAAGGCCCCAGAGGCTGCAACACCACTAAGCAAGAGGCATCACACCATGAAGACCAAGGAGCTCTCCAAACAAGTCAGTTGTTGTAAAGTACAAGTCAGGGTTGAGTTATAAAAAAATATCCAAATCTTTGATGATCCCCGGAGAACCATCAAATCCATCATCTTCAAATGGAAAGAACATGGTACCACAACAAACCTGCCAAGAGAGGGCCGGCCACCAAAATTCACAGACCGGGCAAGGAGGGCATTAATCAGAGAGGCAGCACAGAGACCAAAAGGTAACCCTGAAAGAGCTGCAAAGTTCCACCGCAGAGACTTGTGTATCAGCACATGTGACCACAATAAGCCATACACTCCATAGAGCTGGGCTTTATGGAAGAGTGGCCAAAAAAATAAGAATTTACTTACCGATAATTCTATTTCTCGTAGTCCGTAGTGGATGCTGGGAACTCCGTAAGGACCATGGGGAATAGCGGCTCCGCAGGAGACAGGGCACATCTAAAGAAAGCTTTACGATCACCTGGTGTGCACTGGCTCCTCCCCCTATGACCCTCCTCCAAGCCTCAGTTAGGATACTGTGCCCGGACGAGCGTACACAATAAGGAAGGATTTTGAATCCCGGGTAAGACTCATACCAGCCACACCAATCACACTGTACAACTTGTGATCTGAACCCAGTTAACAGCATGATAATAGAGAAGCCTCTATAAAAGATGGCTCACTACAACAATAACCCGAATTTTTTTGGTAACAATAATTATGTACCAGTATTGCAGACAATCCGCACTTGGGATGGGCGCCCAGCATCCACTACGGACTACGAGAAATAGAATTATCGGTAAGTAAATTCTTATTTTCTCTGACGTCCTAGTGGATGCTGGGAACTCCGTAAGGACCATGGGGATTATACCAAAGCTCCCAAACGGGCGGGAGAGTGCGGATGACTCTGCAGCACCGAATGAGAGAACTCCAGGTCCTCCTCAGCCAGGGTATCAAATTTGTAGAATTTTACAAACGTATTTGCTCCTGACCAAGTAACTGCTCGGCAAAGTTGTAAAGCCGAGACCCCCTCGGGCAGCTGCCCAAGATGAGCCCACCTTCCTTGTGGAGTGGGCATTTTAAGATTTTTGGCTGTGGCAGGCCTGCCACAGAATGTGCAAGCTGAATTGTACTACAAATCCAACGAGCAATCGTCTGCTTAGAAGCAGGAGCACCCAGTTTGTTGGGTGCATACAGGATAAACAGCGAGTCAGATTTTCTGACTCCAGCCGTCCTGGAAACATATATTTTCAGGGCCCTGACCACGTCAAGCAACTTGGAATCCTCCAAGTCCTTAGTAGCCGCAGGTACCACAATAGGTTGCTTCATGTGAAATGCAGAAACCACCTTAGGTAGAAATTGAGGACAAGTCCTCAATTCTGCCCTGTCAGAATGAAATATTAAATAAGGGCTTTTATATGATAAAGCCGCCAATTCTGACACACGCCTGGCTGAAGCCAGGGCTAACAGCATCGTCACCTTCCATGTGAGATATTTTAAGTCCACAGTGGTGAGTGGTTCAAACCAATGTGACTTTAGGAAACTCAACACAACATTGAGATCCCAAGGTGCCACTGGAGGCACAAAAGGAGGCTGTATATGCAGTACCCCTTTTACAATGTCTGAACTTCAGGCACTGAAGCCAGTTCCTTTTGGAAGAAAATCGACAGGGCCGAAATTTGAACCTTAATGGACCCTAATTTTAGGCCCATAGACTGTCCTGTTTGCAGGAAATGCAGGAAACGACCCAGTTGAAATTCCTCTGTAGGGGCCTTCTTGGCCTCCCACCACGCAACATATTTTCGCCAAATGCGGTGATAATGTTTTGCGGTTACGTCCTTCCTGGCCTTGACCAGAGTAGGGATGACTTCATCTGGAATGCCTTTTTCCTTCAGGATCCGGCGTTCAACCGCCAAGCCGTCAAACGCAGCCGCGGTAAGTCTTGGAACAGACAAGGCCCCTGCTGGAGCAGGTCCTTTCTTAGAGGTAGAGGCCACGGTTCGTCCGTGAGCATCTCTTGAAGTTCCGGATACCAAGTCCTTCTTGGCCAATCCGGAACCACGAGTATAGTTCTTACTCCTCTCCTTCTTATGATTCTCAGTACTTTTGGTATGAGAGGCAGAGGAGGGAACACATACACTGACTGGTACACCCACGGTGTTACCAGAGCGTCCACCGCTATTGCCTGAGGGTCCCCTGACCTGGCGCAATATCTGTCTAGTTTTTTGTTTAGACGGGACGCCATTATGTCCACCTTTGGTTTTTCCCAACGGTTTACAATCAGGTGGAAGACTTCTGGGTGAAGTCCCCACTCTCCCGGGTGAAGGTCGTGTCTGCTGAGGAAGTCTGCTTCCCAGTAGTCCACTCCCGGAATGAACACTGCTGACAGTGCTATCACATGATTTTCCGCCCAGCGAAGAATCCTTGCAGCTTCTGCCATTGCCCCCCTGCTTCCCGTGCCGCCCTGTCTGTTTACGTGGGCGACTGACGTGATGTTGTCCGATTGGATCAATACCGCCTGACCCTGAAGCAGGGGTTTCGCTTGACTTAGGGCATTGTAAATGGCCCTTAGTTCCAGAATGTTTATATGAAGAGATGTCTCCAGGCTTGACCATAAGCCCTGGAAATTCCTTCCCTGTGTGACTGCTCCCCAGCCTCGCAGGCTGGCATCCGTGGTCACCAGGACCCAGTCCCGAATGCCGAATCTGCGGCCCTCTAGAAGATGAGCACTCTGCAACCACCACAGGAGGGATACCCTTGTCCCCGGTGACAGGGTTATCCGCTGAAGCATCTGAAGATGCGACCCGGACCATTTGTCCAGTAGGTTCCACTGGAAAGTCTTGCGTGGAATCTGCCGAATGGGATTGCTTCGTAGGAAGCCACCATTTTTACCCAGAACCCTTGTGCATTGATGCACTGAGACTTGGTTCGGTTTTAGGAGGTTCCTGACTAGCTCGGATAACTCCCTGGCTTTCTCCTCCGGGAGAAACACCTTCTTTCTGGACTGTGTCCAGGATCATCCCTAGGAACAGAAGACAAGTCGTCGGAACCAGCTGCGATTTTGGAATATTGAGAATCCAATCGTGCTGCCGCAACACTACCTGATATAGTGCTACACCGATCTCCAACTGTTCCCTGGATCTTACCCTTATCAGGGAATCGTCCAAGTAACGGATAACTAAAATTCCCTTCCTTCGAAGGAATATCATCATTACGGTCATTACTTCAGTAAAGACCCGGGGTGCCGTGGACCATCCCTACGGCAGCGTCCGAACTGATAGTGACAGTTCTGTACCATAACCTGAAATACCCTTGGTGAGAAGGGTAAATTTTGACATGAAGGTAAGCATCCTTGATGTCCCGAGACATCATGTAGTCCCCTTCTTCCAGGTTTGCAATCACTGCTCTGAGTGACTCAATTTTGAATTTGAACCTCTGTATGCAAGTGTTCAAAGATTTTAGATTTTAAAGTCGGTCTCACCGAGCCGTCTGGCTTCGGTACCACAATAGTGTGGAATAATACCCCGTTCCCTGTTGCAGGAGGGGTACCTTGATTATCACCTGCTGGGAATACAGCTTGTGAATGGTTTCCAAAACTGCCTCCCTGTCAGCGGGAGACGTCGGTAAAACAGACCTTTGGAAACGGCGAGGGGGATACGTCTCGAATTCCAATTTGTACCCCTGAAATATTACCTGAAGGATCCAGGGGTCTACTTGCGAGTGAGCCCACTGCGCACTGAAATTCATTGAGAACGGGACCCCACCGTGCCTGAACTTGTAAAGCCCTAGCGTCATACTGAGGGCTTGGCAGAGGCGGAAAAGAGTTTCTGTTCCTTGGAACTGGCTGATCTCTGCAGCCATTTTCCTCTCCCTCTGTCACGAGCAGAAAAGAGGAACCCTTTTGTCCGCTTGCCAACCAGGCCTGCGCCTGATAATACGGCGTCTTATTTTGAGAGGCGACCTGGGGTACATCCCCTCTTTTAAGGCAATACTTCCAAATGCCGTTTGGAATCCGCATCACCTGACCACTTTACTGGTATAATTGGACAACGCACTTATACTTGATGCCAGTCGGCAAATATTCCGCTGTGCATCATGCATATATAGAAATGCATCTTTTAATTGCTCTATAGGCAATAATATACTGTCCTTATCTAGGATATCATATTTCCAGTCAGGGAATCCGACCACGCCAACCCAGCACTGCACATCCAGGCTGAGGCGATTGCTGGTCGCAGTATAACACCAGTATGTGTGTAAATACATTTTAGGATACCCTCCTGCTTTCTATCAGCAGGATCCTTAAGGGCGGCCATCTCAAGAGAGGGTAGAGCCCTTGTTCTTACAAGCGTGTGAGCGCCTTATCCCCCCTAGGGGGTGTTCACCAACGCACCCTAACCTCTGGCGGGAAAAGGTATACTGCCAATAACTTTTTAGAAATTATCAATTGTTATCGGGGGGAAACCACGCATTTTATTTCTCAGATTCAGGAAAACTACAGGAAGTTTTTCCTCACCAACATAATACCCCTTTTTTTTTTGGTGGTATTCATATTATCAGAAAAGTGTAAACTTTTTTCATTGCCTCAATCATGCAATGTGTGGCCCTATTTGGAAAATCACGGTTGTCTCTTCACCGTCGACACAGGAGTCAGTATCCGTGTCGGCGTCTGTATCTGAGGTAACGGGCGCTTTAGAGCCCCTATATGAGACGTCTGGACATGCACAAGCTGAGTAGCCGGCTGTCTCATGTCAACCACTGTCTTTTATACAAAGCTGACACTGTCACGCAATTTCCACAGTACATCCACTCAGGTGTCGACCCCCCAGGGGGTGACAACACTATTACAGACACTCTACTCCGTCTCCTCATCATTTTTCTCCTCATACATGTCGACACAAACGTACCGACACACAGCACACACACAGGGAATGCTCTGATAGAGGACAGGACCCCACTAGCCCTTTGGGGAGACAGAGGGAGAGTTTGCCAGCACACACCAGAGCGCTATATATATACAGGGATAACCTTATATAAGTGTTTTTCCCTTTATAGCTGCTGTATTGTTTATACTGCGCCTAATTTGTGCCCCCCCCTCTCTTTTTTAACCCCTTTCTGTAGTGTAGTGACTGCAGGGGAGAGCCAGGGAGCTTCCCTCCAACTGAGCTGTGAGGGAAAATGGCGCCAGTGTGCTGAGGAGATAGGCTCCGCCCCTTTCTCGGCGTCCTTATCCGTTTTCTTGTATGTTTTGGCAGGGGTTAAATGCATCCATATAGCCCAGGAGTTATATGTGATGCATTTATTTTAGCCATAAAAGGTTTTCTAACGATTTATTGCGTCTCAGGGCGCTGCCCCCCCAGCGCCCTGCACCCTCAGTGACCGGAGTGTGAAGTGTGCTGAGAGCAATGGCGCACAGCTGCGGTGCTGTGCGCCTACCTTTATCTGAAGACAGGAAAGTCTTCTGCCACCGATTTTTCCGGACCTCTTCGCTCTTCTGGCTCTGTAAGGGGGCCGGCGGCGCGGCTCCGGTGACCCATCCAGGCTGAACCTGTGATCGTCCCTCTGGAGCTAATGTCCAGTAGCCGAAGAAGCCCAATCCACTCTGCACGCAGGTGAGTTCGCTTCTTCTCCCCTTAGTCCCTCGATGCAGTGAGCCTGTTGCCAGCAGGTCTCACTGAAAATAATAAACCTAAACTAAAACTTTCACAAAGAGCTCAGGAGAGCCCCTAGTGTGCACCCTTCTCGTCGGGCACAGAAATCTAACTGAGGCTTGGAGGAGGGTCATAGGGGGAGGAGCCAGTGCACACCAGGTGATCCTAAAGCTTTCTTTAGATGTGCCCTGTCTCCTGCGGAGCCGCTATTCCCCATGGTCCTTACGGAGTTCCCAGCATCCACTAGGACGTCAGAGAAAAAGCCATTACTTAGTGTTAAAAATAAGAAGGCACGTTTTGACTTTGCCAAAAGGCATGTGGACGACTCCCCAAATGTATGGAGGAAGGTGCTCTGGTCAGATCATGAGACTAAAATTTTACTTTTCAGCCACCAAGGAAAACGCTATGTCTGGTGCACACCCAACACATCCCATCACCCCAAGAACACTATCCCCACCACAAACATACTGGTGGCAGCCTCATGCTGTGGGGATGTTTTTCAGCAGGAGGGACTGGTAAACTGTTTTAAGTCGAGGAAAAGATGGATGGTGCTAAATACAGGGATATTCTTGAGCAAAACCTGTTTGTTTGCCTGTGATTTGAGAGTGGGACGGAGGTTCACCTTCCAGCAGGACAATGACCCGAAGCATACTGCTAAATCAACAATCGAGTGGTTTAAGGGAAAACATTTATGTGTTGGAATGGCCTAGTCAGAGCCCAGATCTCAATACAATTGAGAATCTGTGGTCAGACTTGAAGATTGCTGTTCACAAGCAGAAACCATCCAACATGAAGGAGCTGGAGCAGTTTTGCCTTGAGGAATGGGCAAAAATCCCACTGGCAAGATGTGGCAAGCTTATAGAGACTTATCCAAAGTGACTTGCAGCTGTAATTGCCGCAAAAGGTGGCTTTACAAAGTACTGACTTTAGGGGGGTGAATAGTTATGCACGCTGAAGTTTTCTGTTATTTTGTCCTATTTGTTGTTTGCTTCACAATAAAAAAGAAAAAAACATCTTCAAAGTTGTAGGCATGTTCTGTGAATGAAATTATGCAAACCTTCAAACAATCCATTTTAATTCCAGGTTGTGAGGCAACAAAACATGAAAAATGCAAAGGGGGGTGAATACTTTAGCAAGGTTGTAATGTTCGACAAGCAATAGGTCAACAGGTACAAAACATTGACAGATAAAAGGATGACAAGGACAAAAGGTCAACACTTTTTTTTTTCAGTTTATTTGGTAAAATATTTTATGTTTGATAATATGTTACCACCATCAGTCGAAATATGTATGCTCGCCACGCTTCGGGCAAGGTTACTATTCCCAACTGTAGTCCACGTGGATAGTAAATTAAGCATACGTATGTTGGGAAAACATGTAAAAAAAATAAAAAATATAAAAACATGTCGACCATTGTCATTCGACCTTTTGAACCTCTTAACCTTCTGTACCTGTGGACCTCAAGTACTGTCAACCTAATGCATGCCGACCTATCATCCAGATACCCTACACAGTATATATGCTAACTAACATCTATAGTACATTTATAAAGCAATTACATTTAATTTGTCTGTATATTCACGTAGTGTTCATTCTAGCACCCTACACCTTTCAAAACCCGTAAAGTTCCCCTTTCCTACCTAGAGTGTCGCTCTCTGCTTTGGTGCTTCTAGCACAGTCTATATAGTCTGTATCTCAGCATTGAGCTACAGACCAGAATGTGCTAGAAGCACCACAGCAGAGAGCGACACCCCAGGCAGGAAAGAGGAACTGCACGTGTGTGTCCCATTAGTACCGGTCTAAACCGCGCAAAGCTGCTAAACACGTTTAAAGTACTGTATGGAGCAACCAAAGTCAATTTTAGATGCCCAAAGTGCTGACTTGAAATCGCACATTTCATCTTGAACCTCAGGATGCTGTGAGCTAAAATGTGTCCAACACAGTTATTCATGTCGGTACAGAGCAACAACTGAATTCCCCCCATAGCCTGAAGATCATTTTATACAATATTTATAATTTGTAATTTTGCAAATGAAACAAAGTTTGTGTAACACTGGGCCATCAGAAAGCCCAAGTGCCACTATCTCAGTATTGCTAAAAAAAATAAAAAATAAATTGGGTTTTGAAATATTTTGGCTTTTTGGATATGGGAGATACTACTTGTATCACAATACATTAAGAATGACAAAAGAATACTGAGTAGATAAACTGATTATATAGACAAAATGACTACACATTACCGATGTCTTTTCTAAGGGATTACATGTGAAAACAGACTTATGCACACAGAGCGATTTTTGCCTATTTTCCAAGCGATCTGTCTAGATCGCTTAGAAATGAAGCACGGATCACTCCGTGTGTACACCCCATAGTTATAGCGAAGCGTGGACCTGCGCGTCGCCATCGCCCGCTCAGATCTTTAGCACATGTAGGCAAGATCTAGTTAGATCGCCCAGCATGTGCATGAAGAACACTGGTTAGCACAGACCACTCAGCACACATCGCTGTGTGTATAGCGTTGTGTGATGACCTAGATCTCTAAGCACAAGTTGCCCCGTGTGTATGTAGTGTTCATTCTAGCACCCTGCACCTTTCAAAACATGTGCAGTTCCTCTTTCCTGCCTGGGGTGTCGCTCTCTCCTCTGGTGCTTCTCAGCACACTCAGGTCTGTATTTCAGTGCTGAGATACAGACCAGAGTGTTCTGAGAAGCACCAGAGCAGAGAGCGACACCCCATGCAGGAAAGGAGAACTGCATGGATTTTGAAAGGTGCAGGGTGCTAGAATGAACACTATGTATGTAGTGTTCATTCTAGCACCCTGCACCTTTCAAATCCTGTGCAGTTCCTCTTTCCTGCCTGGAGTGTCGCTCTCTGCTCTGGTGCTTCTTAGCACATAAAGGTCTGTATCACAGCACTGAGTAACAGATCAGGGTATGCTGAGAACCATCACAGCAAAGAGCGACACCCCAGGCAGGAAAGAGGAACTGCACGGATTTTGAAAGGTGCAGGGTGCTAGAATGAACACTATGTATGGGGCATAACACTACGCTAATACTTTAAAACACTTATTCCTTTATATTTACATTACAGAGAAAGGAAAAAATACAAGAGATGGGGGCAGAAACCCTTTAACCATTTCTTTGTAACTATTTAACGAATGCCAGGAAATGTAAGGTCAATCCTGAAAACAATGCTATTGTTGTAGGATGAAGATTTGGACATAATATAAGAAAAGCATACGATGACTATACACGTAAAGCACAAAACAAAATAGAAGAACAGAATCATTTTTCCAGGGCGACGACGCCAAGTGCCGATCTCTGATTTCTAATACCCTTGTTTAGACTGCCAGCAGTAACCCGGGTTATTGCATGTGCACACGTTCACGTGCACAGTTGCGGCACAGTCTGAAAGGGGCCAGTTGAAATAACCCAGGTCGAGCGACTCTGTATTTTAAGTAGGGTCGATGCACCCGTTCACTGAATAGGAAGAGCGTCACTTGGGGATCATATCATTTCCAAGCACCGCATCGGCGCGCGTCAGCGGTGATGTCACAAACCGGGCAAAAAGCCGGGTTAAGCCACCAGCCTGAAAGAAGTCTCAGCCGGGTTACACCCAGAAAGGACCAGTGTCCGAACTCTGGGTACGACTCGGCATAGCTGCCTGAAAGGCGTATTGGAGAGCAAGATCTCTTTTCTGACTGTGAGATACTGAAAGGACCATTAAACCTATAAACAAGAAGTTCCTCAATATAAAACAGCTATTTTTATAAATAAAGGTTGTGTGTGTAAAAAGGACTATACCTTAAGGTACTGTTAAATATAATGCTGGGAACACATTGATTCAGGAATGGACAGAAGGGGTCAATCCGACCTGAATGCACACTGCTATTTTTCGCAGTGCATCGATCGGGTCACTACTGCGCATGCACCGCAATGCACAGGCACGTCGCGCGGGTACAAAGCGAATGAAGAATCCATTCGCACAGCCGATCGTAAGGAGATTGACAGGAAGAGGGTGTTTCTGGGTGGCAACGGACGGTTTTCTGGGAGTAGCGTGGAAAACGCAGGCGTGTCCAGGCGTTTGCAGGGCGGGTGTCCGACGTCAATTTCGGTCCTGAACAGGCTGAAGTGATCGCAGCGGCTGAGAAGGTTCAGAGCTACTCAGAAACTGCACAAAAACTTTTTGCACAGCTTCCCTGCACAAGCGATCGCACACTTGCTATGCTAAAATACACTCCCCCATAGGCGGCGACTATCTGATCGCATGGCTGCAAAAAACTGCTACCGTGCGATCAACTCGGAATGACCCCTAGATTTCACACAGCACCTACAACTTTGTACGTAGCTGCTGAACGAAAACACGTAAAAGCAGCAAGAGACGTCTTGTGTTATTAGACGCCTCCTGCCTGCTTGTGTGACCCACTGTAGCGTCTAAAGAAGCAGCATCAGATCACTTACTTGAACATCAGCCATCGGAGTAAGTTACTCAGGAAGGCTGGGGAGTTCACACTGCTGGGGCCGGTGAAGCTGTGTCCAAGGCCGCAGAAGAAACTGGCCTAGCCTAGAAAACGGGGGTAACACTTTTCAGGAACGCTGCCAGTTCCACACGCCCCCAACGCCGGCAGCCTGTGAATCATGCTGCCGGATCCATTACACACATCCGCAGACCAATTGTTTGTCAAAGTATAGCAATATGACATTATTATTCTGTCTGTATGATGGGGAGCTTGATCTTACAGTGGGCCTGGTTCAGAGATGTATTTTAACCATCAAGTTTACGTACATCTCTGAATCAGACCCGCTGATTATACATGAGGACTGACCACGTGTGATATCCTCAGAGGGCATGGATCCATAAGATAGGGATTCATGCCCTCACTGAAATTATTGATGGAACCAATTTTAAGTGACCTAATAGACCAGGCCTGGCCAACCTGTGGCTCCCAGCTGTTGTGAAACTACACATCCCAGCATGACCTGCCACCGTTTTAACATTCCCTAATAGCAAAACTGTGGCAGGGCATGCTGGGACTTGTAGTTTTAAAACATCTGGAGAGCTACAGGTTGGCCAGGCCAGTCCTAGATGGATATTCTGTGATTTCAGCTCACATATGAGTAATTGCACTGTCCCATCACTCCATATACCTGCAATATTCATTTTCATT
Organism: Pseudophryne corroboree; assembly: GCF_028390025.1. Classification (NCBI taxonomy): domain Eukaryota; kingdom Metazoa; phylum Chordata; class Amphibia; order Anura; family Myobatrachidae; genus Pseudophryne; species Pseudophryne corroboree. Next base: position 757,545,104 of record NC_086448.1, read on the forward strand.
CTAAATAGTGTCTGCAAACCTGCATTACAGTATTCCAGGGTTCACTATTTCTAACTCCGCATAAGAGAATCTTTGTATCTATATTTTGTGTAAGGTTTTGTTGGGTAATACCCATCTGGTGTGCTGCAGATTTAGATACCCCATTTAGGCGTCTATTTATACACCCCTCCTTTCTAAATCACGCCTCAAAGTATGGCAGCAGCCTGTCAAATGACACAGACAGATTTATTTGCAGTTATTTACTTCAAAGTGCTAGTTATGATTTATATTATGCTGTAGACTATGTAATTATTGACATCAGTTATTGCTATCATTGGAGCTTACAGTTTATATACACTTTAATTTCCCTACACCACACCATTCGCCTACTGCTATGGGTTTAGGTCAGCGGTTCCCAATCTTTTTTTCTCCCGTACCCCTTGATGAGGCTTTTCATTTACGAGTACCCCCTCGTCTCATAAATGCCCTCCACCCATCCGTCCACGCCAGAAAAGTTTGTTTTTGTTAGGTAGTAATGTTCTTAGGTTAGCTAAATAATCTAACCTAAGGCCCAGTTTGATACAGTCATGAGTGTTGGAAGGTACAATACCCATACAGGTACAGATCTAGCTACACGTGGTATCAGATATTGGGCTAACATCTCCAGCTACCATCCACGTTATGTTTCTTTAAGTGTTCAGTAAGTATAGAGAGCCTTTCAGTACACAGATATATGAATGCATTAAAGTGCACCTGAGAGCAACGTGGGGTAGTCATCACCTCACTTCAGGCAGCAGAATATTAGGACAGTTTGGGACAGCAGGGAACTAATTGAATACTGTATTAGGACAGTTTGGGACAGCAGGGAACTAATTGAATACTGAAATGTCGAATCCTTTCCGTTGGAAAGGATTCGACATCAATTGAATACAGCCCTAAGAGTCCTTATATAAACCGCTAACACCAATAAATGTCAACAAATAAGGATAAATGGACACGAATAACTTAAGTGAAACACAGATCATAATGTGCAAAACAGACCATCCCTGACCACGTGACTTGATTAATCACTAGAGGGTTGCAAACCCTTACAAACATGACATTGGGGTATATTCAATTCCTGTCGGAAAGACGGCAGTTTCCGACTGTTTTAGGTCGGAAGGGGTACCAACCTATTCAATGCCGGCTTTTTTTCTGACAAGTTGGGAATTCCCGACTTGTCGGAATCCACGTATCTTGTCGGAAGCGAGGCCAAACTCAACAGGTTTTAGCACAGTTTCCGACAACGGCAATCCGACTTTTAAAAAAGTCGGATTGCCATTGTCGGTACGGTCAAAATGAGTTTGGCCGAGGCAACTGAATACTGACCTATCGGAAAGGATCCGACAGGAATTGAATATACCATATTGTAACAATAGACATGTCTTTTCCTTAAGGCCCGTACACATTTAACGAGCTGCCGCCGAGGTGGCCGACGGTGGGGGGGTGATGGGGGGAGTGAAGTTTCTTCACTCACTGGCGTCACCTGGCCCCATAGCCCTGCATGCCAATATGGACAATATTTTACATATTGGCTTGCAGATATAAACGAGCCGGCACCAACAATGAATGACTGCGGGGCCGAGCATCATTGATCAACAAGTGTGTAGGGCCCTTTAGGCATCACTATAGCAAGCTTACACTTTCATAAGGGATCAGTATGTATTACTGACGGCCAGGATGCCGGATGTCAGTGTACAGACAACAGCATCCCAGCCGTCAGTATGCCGGCAGTAGGGCGAGCGCTAGCAAGCCGCTTGTGGGCTCGGTGGCTCGCCACAGGTTCTATTCCCACTCTATAGATGTCGTAGACACCCACGAGTGGGAATAGCAGGGTTAGCATAGAGGGCAGGTATGATGGGACGCTGTGTAGTATGGTGGCATAGAGGGCACGGTGTGATGGGACGCAGGGTATTATGGTGGCATACAGGGCAGGTATGATGGGACGATGTGTAGTATGGTGGCATAAAGGGCAGGGTGTGATGGCACGCAGAGTAGTATGGTGGCACACAGGGCAAGTGTGATGGGACGCAGGGTAGTATGGTGGCATACAGGGCAGGTATGATGGGACGATGTGTAGTATGGTGGCATAGAGGGCAGGTGTGATGGGACGCAGGGTATTATGGTGGCATAGAGGGCAAAGTGTGATGGGACGCAGGGTAGTATGGTGGCATAGAGGGCAGGGTGTGATGGGACGCAGGGTAGTATGGTGGCATAGAGGGCAGGGTGTGATGGGACGCAGAGTAGTATGGTGGCACACAGGGCAGGTGTGATGGGACGCAGGGTATTATGGTGGCATACAGGGCAGGTGTGATGGGACGCAGGGTAGTATGGTGGCATACAGGGCAGGTGTGATGGGACGCAGGGTATTATGGTGGCATACAGGGCAGGTGTGATGGGACGCAGGGTATTATGGTGGCACACAGGGCAGGGTGCGATGGGATGCAGGGTATTATGGTGGCATACAGGGCAGGTGTGATGGGACGCAGGGTAGTATGGTGGCATAAAGGGCAGGGTGTGATGGCACGCAGAGTAGTATGGTGGCACACAGGGCAAGTGTGATGGGACGCAGGGTATTATGGTGGCATACAGGGCAGGTGTGATGGGACGCAGGGTAGTATGGTGGCATACAGGGCAGGTATGATGGGACGATGTGTAGTATGGTGGCATAGAGGGCAGGTGTGATGGGACGCAGGGTATTATGGTGGCATAGAGGGCAAAGTGTGATGGGACGCAGGGTAGTATGGTGACATAGAGGGCAGGGTGTGATGGGACGCAGGGTAGTATGGTGGCATAGAGGGCAGGGTGTGATGGGACGCAGAGTAGTATGGTGGCACACAGGGCAGGTGTGATGGGACGCAGGGTATTATGGTGGCATACAGGGCAGGTGTGATGGGACGCAGGGTAGTATGGTGGCATACAGGGCAGGTGTGATGGGACGCAGGGTATTATGGTGGCATACAGGGCAGGTGTGATGGGACGCAGGGTATTATGGTGGCACACAGGGCAGGGTGCGATGGGATGCAGGGTATTATGGTGGCATACAGGGCAGGTGTGATGGGACGCAGGGTAGTATGGTGGCATACAGGGCAGGTGTGATGGTACGCAGTGTAGTATGGTGGCACACAGGGCAAGTGTGATGGGACGCAGGGTATTATGGTGGCATACAGGGCAGGTGTGATGGGACGCAGGGTAGTATGGTGGCATACAGGGCAGGTATGATGGGACGATGTGTAGTATGGTGGCATAGAGGGCAGGTGTGATGGGACGCAGGGTATTATGGTGGCACACAGGGCAGGGTGCGATGGGATGCAGGGTATTATGGTGGCATACAGGGCAGGTGTGATGGGACGCAGGGTAGTATGGTGGCATAAAGGGCAGGGTGTGATGGCACGCAGAGTAGTATGGTGGCACACAGGGCAAGTGTGATGGGACGCAGGTATTATGGTGGCATACAGGGCAGGTGTGATGGGACGCAGGGTAGTATGGTGGCATACAGGGCAGGTATGATGGGACGATGTGTAGTATGGTGGCATAGAGGGCAGGTGTGATGGGACGCAGGGTATTATGGTGGCATAGAGGGCAAAGTGTGATGGGACGCAGGGTAGTATGGTGGCATAGAGGGCAGGGTGTGATGGGACGCAGGGTAGTATGGTGGCATAGAGGGCAGGGTGTGATGGGACGCAGAGTAGTATGGTGGCACACAGGGCAGGTGTGATGGGACGCAGGGTATTATGGTGGCATACAGAACAGGTGTGATGGGACGCAGGGTAGTATGGTGGCATAGAGGGCAGGGTAGTATGGTGGCATACAGGGCAGGTGTGATGGGACGCAGGGTAGTATGTTGGCACACAGGCAAGGTGTGTGATGGGATGCAGGGTAGTATGGTGGCACACAGGGCAGGTTTGATGGGACGCTGGGTAGTATGGTGGCATAGAGGGCAGGTGTGATGGGACGCAGGGTAGTATGGTGGCATACAGGGCAGGGTGTGATGGGACGCAGGGTAGTATGGTGGCATACAGGGCAGGGTGTAATGGGACGCAGGGTGGTATGGTGGCACACAGGGCAGGGTGGTATGGTGGCATACAGGGCAGGTGTGATGGGACGCAGAGCTGGTGATTATGTATATTACGCACTGTAAGCTATCAGGTCACATTATGAGGACAGTAACAGCACATGAATGGGAGCTGCTCCCTCTGTATGAGGGCTGACAGGGAACTCTGACAGCAGGACTCAGGCCTGGTCCCGGCTCTGACATCCCCATCCTCACGGAAGGAATGTGCGCTCCTGAGCCTCACCTCTTCGGCGCCGGGTTCTCCATGTCGGCTACCTCCGCTCTAACACCCGCCGCAGTAACAACAGACAGCCCGTCACGGAGAATCCACTAACTCCGAGCAACTTCCATCCTGTCCCTCATACAGGTCCCCGCCTCCTCCACCGCACGTCAACTCAGCTTGCCGCCGGGATCAGCTCCGCCTACTGCTCTCATCACCAGTCGATTGGACACTGCGGCCAGCACCTCGTCCCCTGATTGGATGGTGTCCATGCTACGTTGAGTGACGGATCAGCTAGCAAGTTTCCTATTTTGTTATTGCTGCCCAGCCAGAGAGCAGGAAGCTGCTGTGACGAAGCGGAGCATGCTGGGGAAAGAGGCGGTGCCAGGGCTCAACCCTTCCCACTCAGGGTACAGGGATTTCCTAGTATGTAGTTGACTCTGTGTGTGTGGTAGCAACTGCTGCTGCCTAGCTTCTGAAGAGGACAGGTGGAGAAGTTGCCTATAGAAACCAATCAGCTTCTAGCTGTCATTTTATAAAAAGTACCATATCAATGTTAGCTGTAAGCTGATTGGTTAGTCTAAGCAACACCTCCACCTGGACTTCTCAGAAGGTTTAATAAATCTCCCCCATGTAATAGGACTGCATGAAGCTACTCCATGGATACTACCTGGTTATATTAACCTATACCACTTTTCCACTAGCCAAATTTACCTGTGTTTTTGTACGGGGGCGCGCATCGACACAGGTTTTTAGTTAGTGGAAATGGCTCAACACGGGTTGAGTGACCCGGGAATCCTACCCAGATAGCTACCTGGGTAGAACATGGTAATGATCTGGCAGGGCCGTTTCTTGGGGCAGGCGAGCAGTGCAACCGCACTGGGCGCCCGCCACGGCACTAACTGTGGCTCCCTGCTTCCCCCTCCTATTTCCCGGGGGGCGGAGTTTCACAGAATGACACGGTTGCGTCGTTACATCATGACGCAACCCCGTCACTCCGCGAAACTCCCCCCCCCCCCCCCCCCCCCCCCGAGCGGAGTACAGAGGGGGATCCAAGTTAGGTAGAGGGAAAGGCCGGCACGAGGAGCGACTGGTGAGGTGGGCCGAAGAGCGGTAATCGCCTCTGTAAGTATTCTCTCTCGGGGGGGGGAGATGTACTAAGCCTGAAAAGTGATAAATTTCACAGTGATAAACTGCCAGCCAATCAGCTCCTAACTACCATGTCACTGGCTGTGTTTGAAAAATGACAGTTAGGAGCCGATTGGCTGGTGCTTTATCACCGTGATATTTATCACTTTTCAAGGCTTAGTACATCTGGCCCTCAATGTGTAAAATGGGGACACCTGCCGTAATGTGTGAAATGGGGACTCTTGCCTGCCGTAGTGTGGGGATTTAATGTATCAAGGGCATTGCGGTGTGTGGCATAATATGGTGCAGGGAGCATTACTGTGTGGTGCTTAATATGGTAGCATTTTTTTCCCCTGTGGTGGTCGTGATCTGTTGGTGCAGGGTCAAAAACTGGATTGTGAGGTAGTCTTATCAGATGAGGCCATGCCCATTTAAATGAGGCCACACCCATTTAGATGAGGCCACACCCCCTTGCCGGGTGCACGCGCAAGTTTTTTTTTATCTAGGTGTGTGGGGGGGGGGGCACATTTTTTTATATCATGGGGGGCGCATTTTTAAATCTCGCACTGGGATCCAAATTGGCTAGAAACAGCCCTGTGATCTGGGTAAGTGTGCAGTGGAAACCGTCATTACCCGTGTTTTCAGACCCGAGTAACGCTCTGAGACGCTGAATGGTGCTTCCGGGGCACAGGAAGATTATGTCATCCCTGGGAGACATGCTGGGCACATGCAGGCACCGCAGCAGCTTGCAAACAAACACGGATGCATGTCGCTGGGTACATGTAGGCATTGAGGCAGCTTGCAAACAGACACTCTGAAGTCACTCTAGGCGCATACAGATATTTTTATTGCAGCAGCTTCCAAACAAACATACACTATACAGCAGCAGAAGCTCCAGCACAGCAACATGGCTACCCATACCTGGTCAGACACAGAGATCAAAGAGCTGCTTAATATTCGGGGAGAGGAAGAAAGTGTCTGGAACGGTTAAGGATGCTGTCGTGTATAAGTGTCTGGAACGGTTAAGGATGCTGTCGTGTATAAGAACATATCCCTTATGCTGGCAGAAAGAGGCATCCAAAAAAAAACAGCAACAAGTCGTTAACAAATTGAAGGCACTACGCAGACAATTTACTAAAGTACACAACCATAACTGCAAGAAAAGTGGTGCTGGGCGTATGGAATGAACATATTATGACCTATGCTATAGTGTCTCCGGCAAAACTGCGATAACAAATCCCATAGCACTATCGTAATCCAGCTGTGCCAGTCGCCAGATGTCAGTAGACACAGCACAGCCTTCCCAGCTCACAATGCAGCCCACCATCCCCGCTGCTTATATCGGACAGCAGTTTTGAAGAATCACCCACTAATGATGATTCCATCAGTGCAACTATTGAGGATGTACCAGAGTTTCAGGCGGAGACGTCACAACCCCCCAAGACCACAACTTTGCCCTCAAATAGTAAGTATTACCACTTACAAACATTTACACACATACATACAAACCACTGTACAGCAGGGATGTGAAAACTCCAGGCCCTCCAGTTTATGTAGAACTACAGGTCCTTGATTGCCCTGCCACAGTAGCAGCAGTCCCTATACAAAATCTATGTAAAGGCATGCTGAGATGTGTAGTTCCACAACAGCTGGAGGGCTGCGAGTTTAAGGCTAATTCCTCAACAAGTTTCAGCTATTTCAGTAGCAGTGAGGGTGCTCCAGTCAACACTGTGGTTTTGCCTTGTCAATGATTGGCGCGTGGTAATGTTGCAGAGTATAGCTAGTGTGCAGGTGGGAGAAGGCCACAAACACGTATATGCTACCACTGCTATTTTTATCTATAATCATTGTTGATTACATTTTATTTTCATCCCCTTCACAGCATACTTTCCTACCTGACCCTCTCCATGAGGGAGAAAATGCTCTGTTCCTGGACGTTCCTGGTAATGTATGATTGCCATCACCTGTGGTGAAACTCCTTTCTTATCAATTAACTCGCTCACCACAGGTGATGGCAATCATACATTACCAGGAAAGTCCAGGAACAGAGCATTTTCTCCCTCATGGATAGGGTCAGGTAGGCAAGTATGCTTCACAGTCTACAACGTTCCACAGCGGAAAAAGAAACTGAACAAAACAGAACCAACGGTCAGAGCAATGACGTCCATTATCGTGGAGCACCTGCGTGAGGCGGATAGTGAGCTGAATTCCCAGGAAAATGCACGAATTGAAAGATATCTTGCATCCGAAAAGGAAATGCATCAATCATTTATGACGCAGTTAATGACCATGCATGATAGGCAGATGTCATTTTTTGAGCGCACATTTGCACATACCCTAGGGAATTCCACACAAGCACAACAGCAAGACACAGCCTACCCGCAGCACCCATATGGTCCATTCAACTATGAGCCTCCCTCAAATCCCACAATCTTCAGAATATCGGGTTTATAGACAATTGCCTTAAACAAGGCCAGCTGTTGATAAAACAATGTTTGTGTGTTAAGGTTCTGTATGCCTTTTTATCTGTTATATTGTTACCTCAAATATGTGCGGCAGTGGGATCCAAATATTGGGGTTACCCTGATACCTAGAAAGCCAAACGTTAGGGGATTTTTATAGAGTGTTCTGTTTGCACTTTACTCTTTTATATTGTTACCTCAGAAAATGTGCGGCAGTGGGATCCATATATTGGGGTTACCCTGATACCAGCCAAACATTAGGGCAGGTGTCTTCAACATGTGGCCCTCTAGCTGTTGTGGAAATACATAGCAAGGCATGCTGCGACATGTAGTTCCACAACAGCTGGAGGGCCACATGTTGAAGACCCCTTGCGTTATGGGGATTTTTACAGAGTGTTCTGTTTGCACTTCAATATTTTATATTGTTACCTCAGAAAATGTGTGCCAACTGTTTAAAAGCAAACATATTATAACTTATAACTTTTGAACAATTTTTATAACAGAGAAATTGTAGAAAACAAAATAAACACAAAACTGTTTGCACACAAAAACTTGTCTGTCTTCTCTATTTACTGCAACATTGAGGGAAGATTGGCTGCAATGGTGGCCCTTATGCACTCGCTGGCTGTGTCATGCCCCCCCACCAAGCCTGATGCATCATGTACAGTGACCCTCACCCCATGATCATGCACATTCCACCCGGGTAGAAAGTTTTCCTTTTGTATCTCACATATATTATGGAGAATGCAGCAGGCTGCTACTATATCTGGCATGATTTTCAAGTCCACATCATTCCTCTTCATGAGGCAGCGCCAGCGTCCTTTTAAACGCCCAAGCGCATTCTCTACTGCCATACGGGCCGAACTTAGGGCATGGGTGTATGATGTCTGTTCGGGAGATAACTGAACATGCTGGGTGTAGCCCTTCATAAGCCTGCGCTGTAATGGGTATGCTGCATCACCAATGAGGTTGACTGGGATGTCCACACAATCTACGATCACCGATTTCTGTTAATAAAATAATAATATTATTCCAAGGGTAAAACGTGAATATTGGTTTATGGGCGAACATTAGTTTAAGGAGTAAATAATCTTACCTCTCGAGGGAAAAGCTTTCCACCGAGCTTGTCCTCAGCAATATTGTAAAGATCGGTTGGCGAGAACCCGTGCATCATGTGACCGTCCGGGCCACCCTATGAAGACATCTGTGAAACTAAAAATAAAGTTTTATTAGTTTATACATCATCAACAAAAAAGCCCAAGCCTATTTCAAACACATTAGTAAAACAGTGCTTACCAGTATTTGTGGTCCACTACGGCTTTCAGGACAATGGAATGTCAACCCTTGCAATTGTAGTAGTCTGCTGGGTTGTCACGGGGGGCGATGATGGGGATGTGGGTCCCATCTATGGCACCACACACACTGTGGGTAGCCACGCTTCTTAAATCCTTTTGTAGTCTCATCTAGCCGCTGTCCTTGTGGTAAGGAAATAAAGCGATGGTACATGGTATCCAGCAATGCCCACATGATCTGGTAGACAATCTTGCCGACCGTGCCAATCCCTACTCCAAATAAACAGGAAATTGTGCAATACTCTATAGGGGTAGCATACTACCAGAGAGCAATCGCTAATTTTCTGGTCGACTAAATGGGCTTCCGGAACCTGGTGGTCTGCTTGGTGATTGTGGGGGACAGTAGTTCCATAACATAGTCGAATGTAGCACGAGACATCCTGAAATTTTCCATCCACTGCTCCTCCTGATTTGCTAAAATGGTCTGCATTAATGTTTCTCCATGTCTGCGATCTCTCACCCACATTCTTCGGCTTGGTGTAGAGCTCATTGTTATGAGAGAAGTAACTGTGGCTGATATCGGCACTCTCCTCCTTTTCAAATAGTTGCGTCGAGAACTAGCCCTCTCGGCAAAGATTTGAGCCCTCCTTCTCCAGCTCAGCAGTAGGTAGCACACGGTAAGAAGCTGGCTGTAGAAGATATAAGCAGCAGAAAACTGCAAACAGTCTGTGACTCCATGCTAGATATAGCGCTAGGGACCCCAAATATACAGAGACGCCTTGATGCGGCTTTGGGGCTTATTCACACATTTGCGCAAATATGTGTAACGAAGATCTCTGAATTCTATTATTCTATTATTATGTGGAATTTATATCTGGTTACGGTTATCATTCAGGGTGCTGGGGGAAACAAATGCCTTTTTTCTTGATTAGAAATAACCCTCCCTTTCGAGCACCTGAAGGATATCACTAAGCTAATTGAGCATCTACCAATATATATGACTCCATGCTAGACACAGCTACTGCATCGGTCTCCATTGCTGCAATGCTTGCTGTAAGCAGGCCCCACCCCTCCCTTTTGTTCCTTTTCGTGACATCATCTTGATGAGACAGTAAAAAGTGCATTTTTAATGACATCAATAGGCTTTTACAGAGCTTACCCGGGTTAAGTGGAAACAGGTCCGACCCGGGAATAACCCGTGTCGAAGTGCAGTGGAAATGGCGAGGCCGACATGGGTTGTACCCGGGTTAAACATCCCGGGTCGGACCTGGTACTCAGGTGGAAAAGGGGTATTAGTGTGCACGGTACAATCCCTGACATTTATGCACACCACCATCAAAGCTTGTACCAGCCCTATGGTAGGTGCAGTTTCTCCATCCGAGTATGACTTTTTGTGTGAGCAGCTGCGTGGAGGTGTGCCATGATCATGGAGTGCAAGCAGCCAGAGCTGGGATCAAATGTGGAATCCCAGTGCCGGAAGTACAGTGGTGGAAGGCGCCTGGATCTGGACCCAGCTATCACATACTTCCCAACTGTCCCAATTGCAGTGGTACAGTCCCGCTATTTGGACACTGTCCCGCTGTCCCACTTGCGGGCAGCATTGTCCCGCAGGCGGAGGGGGCAGTTGTTGGAGGCTTTGATCACCCGCTGCTCTGCAAAGCAGCGAGTAATTGCACACGGCATGTATTAACTGCTGGGAGTGGAGTAGGGGACTGCTCAGGAAGTGCTGGGCACGCTCCCAAAATGCCAGAAAACGGGTCAGTGAGGCTCAGCCACGCCTCTCCCACCACAAGCCACACCCCCTTTGGGTCGCTCGCGGCTATGCCGCTCAAGTGTCCCGATCCTGCCCTGTGAAAAGTTGGGAGGTATGCTATCAGCTGTTTTCATTTGGCGCTGTTCGCGAGCCAATCGTGGCTTGTGAGCCAACTGCCAATCAAAAGCTTTTATGGTGAGTCAATCACGTCTTGTTGTGTCATAGCTCTGCTCATTCATGGTATCTTATATTTGACGAGAGCTCAGTACGTCAGTGGAGAATGAAGGTGATCTCCATAGAAGAGCTACAGCGGCTGTGAAAGATGCCAGAAGATGGCATGATGAAGCACGAAGACAGCGGCCTTGAGGTCGCCTTGAGCCTTGAGGTCGCCAGGAGTCAAGAATGAAGCTGAGAACCAGAGAGGCCAGCAGTGGGGGGAGCAAAAGAGCTGTATGAAGCTCCCCACTGTAGCCTCTCCCACCTATATCAAAACCTTCCCTAGGCCATCAGGTGTCAGGTGCTAGGCCTCTGGGTACAACCAAGCTTTAGGTCTGCAGTGTATATAGGCTGGTGAAGAGCCCTTGCCCATGGTGAGTGATCTAGGCATTAGGCCCAGCTCACTCTGTTTACAGATTAGGCAGGCCTCAGGCCTGAACCTCCTTTAATCAGTGATCTGGGCATTAGGCCCAGATTACTTTGCTCTCTCAAGTAGGCAGACCTTGCCTGAGCACCTGTTGTAGTGACTAGGCCCAGGTCACTTTACTGTGCACGCTGGTTAGGCAGGCAATGTGCCTGAACCCCTGAAAAAAAGTGACTCTGGGCCTAGTCAATTAGGCCCTGGTCACTGATTTTGTAATTTAATTAGGCCTGACCCCTCTGTTAGGTAAGACCCAGATTACTCAGTGTTACCTTATTGTGTGCCCCACTTACTAAACCTGGGCAGTAGATCCTGTTAAAAGAATATTGCATGGGAATCTAAAGTTTGGGTTGTAGAGCTGTGTGGCTCCCACTATCTATTAGCATTCCTTTCCCCTTGAGTGGAGGGCTGTCTGGCATAGTTTGTGATACACTTTAGGTTAAGATTAGGCCAGAGGTTCTCAAACGTGGTTGTTGGCCACAGGTGATTTAATGTAATTAGTACCTGAGTCAATTTGATTAAACCATCTAACCTCAGCCATGGATATACTTAAAACCTGGACCCTTGGGGTCCCTTGAGGACTGCATTTGAGAACCTCTGGAATAGGCCCTGTTCGACTACGGTGTTATCTCTTTACAGAGATCTGGGCAGACGAAGAACAAGGTTGTTTCTAAATCCAAGTTGGGTAAGGGACCTCTGACTTCACCAGTGGGCAGAGCCATGTCACTAGGGGGAGGAGCCACGGCCAAACAGGGTACCCAAAATGTACGCTCGCCACGCTTCAGGCTCAGTGGCTCGCTTGCCACCGGGTTACTTAAGGTAGTAGTTGGTGGCGTGGATAGTAGAGTAACTATCCCGCTAGCCTAGCTCCTCCCCCTGGTGATGTGGCTCATCCCCCTGATGTCATAGGTCTTTTAGGCCACTTGAATCTAGCATCTACCTGAAGAACAAAGGTACAAGGAAGATTGGTTATGCAGCGCTCAGACTTGTATCTGTGTGACTTGCGTTATGGTCGGTGTTCTATAGATATATACGTAAAAGGTATGAGCATGACAGGAATTTATTTGGGTGCAATAAAAAATCAAAAGTTTACACAGTAACACAAAGTTATATGGTGTGGTAAGCAACAAAAAATTTAAAAGAAAAAAATATAGGGAATAAAGCAAGTTTGTCCTTTTCGAATTCATTAAGGAATTTCAAAGTTACAATGTCAGGTTTGGAATGAGGTAGGATGATACTGGTGGTAGTTATCTTCCGTGGATTAATGATGGTTATGAAGGTGGGTGGTATGGGTTCCGTGTGGGAGGGCTGGCGTCCCGTACCCTCCACTCTCTGCAGAACTTACCCCTCCGATGTGCAGGATGTGCATTTCCTGGATAGTAATGGTGTTAGCCGCGTTTTGCTATACTCCGTCAACCAGGCGTCCGTGCTTTGCACTCTTCTCACGTGGCTGGTTGGTTGGGGACCGCCGGTCTCTTCACTGACTTCCAGAAACTTACGCTATTGCAAGATCGCGCTGGTCCCATGGTCAGTTACTAAGTTACCGGCTGCTTGACTCGCCGGCTGGCGAGGAGGCCTGCGGGGTTAGCGGTCGGTGGTTGCTGTTGATTGGTGTTGGTTTGTACTCCGTGTTTCTGCCTTAGCAGGCCTTCCTCAGGGAGTAGTGTGCGCTTGCGTTCTGGCATAATACTGCTGTGTTAGCCATAATCTAATGTTAACGTTGTTTTAGAGTTCTTATGTGTGTGTGGGTGTGTATGTAGTATTCCAGGGTTCTAGATGTGGAGTAATGTATGTGGGTTTTATTGGTTCAGAATGATTGGCTTGTGGGTTTTGTGACAGGAGGGATGTATCTGGATTTGTAACATGTCTAAGATTTCTAGCATGTCTAAGAATCAAGGATGTATACTATTTGCATATAATCAATTTTATTTCATTGTCTATGTTCAGCCCTAGTGATGCGAAGGTTTCTAGTATGTACATGTATCTTAGTTCTTCTTTGTTAATTTGGTGTGGTGTAGTCCCCTCTGCTTCAATTCTGTTTAACTTCCTTGAGTCCTGTAAATTTGAGTAATGATGGGTTGCAGTTATGGCAGGGCCGTAACTACGTGTGTGCCAGGTGTGCCTGGCACACAGCGCAGTCGCCCTGAGGGCGCAACTGGCCGCATCCCCATTCATGGGGCCCAGAGTCTACGGCATTGTAATGAGTCAGATTGACTCATTACAAGCCGCCGGATGGCGCGAGCATTCAGGGGAGATGTTGTTTTCCGGCAGTGTGCCTGCCTCCTGACCCCGGCTGTCTGCTTCCGCCTCCTGGCCCTGCACTGCCTGGCTCCTGCCCTTACACGCCGGCTGCCTGGCTCTTGCTTTATAACCCCGGATCCCGCAGCCCCTCTCTGTCTGCCCTTCTTCCGCCTCCTGACGCGCCGGCTCCCGCTTTGTGATGCTTCGGCTGCACGGATCCCGCAGCCCCTCTCCCACCTCCTGACGCGCCGGCTCCCGCACGCAGAGGCAGGCTGCCCGGCTCCTGCTCTGTGATGCCTTGGCTGAACGGATCCTGCAGCCCCTCTCCCTCCTCCTGACTCGCCGGCTCCCGCAGGTCCAGCAGCATGAAGAGCCACTGGTGAGGACAAAGGGAACTGACGGGAGAGTGCCGGGGCAGAAATAGAGCATGTATGTGGCTGATTAGTATGTACACATATATCTTTGTGTATATATGAGTGCATGTGGCTGTGTTTATATGTGGCTGGGTGTGTGTGTATATATATATATATATATATATATACATATGTATGTGTGAGTGTAGATATACATATGTATGTGTGTGTATATATATGTGACTGTGTGCACTGTGCATATATGTGGTTGTGGCTGTGTATAAGTATATATGTGGCAGTGTGCATATATGTGGCTATGTGTGCGGGGGAGGGCAGCACCTTTGTCTCTTTTGCCTCTGGGCATCTGATATGTACTAACGCCCCTAGCCTGCCGTAATGTTTAAAAAGGAGACTCTGCCTGACGTAATGTGTAAAAAGGAGGACTCTGTCGTAATGTGTAAAAGGAGTACTCTGCCTGCCATAATGTGTAAAAAAGGGGACTCTGCCTGCTGTAACATGTAAAAGGGGACTGTGCCTGCCATAATGTGTAAAAAAAAAGGTACTCTGCCTGCCGTAATGTGTAAAAAGGAACTCTGCTGCCGTAATGTGTAAAAACGGGGCTCTACCTGGTGTAGTGGCGCTACTGTGTGTGTAATTTGAATAATGGGGACTACAGTGCAGCGTAATATGAATTGGTATTATTTTGTGGCACACCCCTTTCCCATGAAGCTATACCCCTATATTTTTATTTTATGTAGGAGGGGGGGGGGGGGGGGGCGCCGATGCTGTTTCTTGCACACAGCGCTAAAATGTCTAGTTACGGTACTGAGTTATGGTATTCTTTAAAATGGTTTGAAAGTGGGTGGTCACTGGTGCCTTTTGTTATATTTCTGATGTGTTCATTGATGCGTGTCTTAAGGGGTCTGATTGTTTGACCTATGTATTGTTTGTTGCAAGGGCGTTCTAGCATATAGATGATGCCCTTCATGCTGCATGAAATTTGTCCTGTTATGTCTATGGATGAGTTGTTGAATTTGGAGGTTATTTGTTTGACTGGCCTTGTACTGGTCTGTTTGGTGGTAGCCACGGTTAGAACCTCTTGTGTTTGTTTGTCTCTTCTTGTCTTTCTTCCTTCTGGGTGGACAGTAGGTCTTGCACCCTGGTGCCAGGTCAAGTCTTCTGGTGAGTGAGTACCTGATACAGAGTAACAATCAGTACCCATAGGTGAAATTCGGTGTTTGAGGCCAAAACTGCCAGGGATTATTTTCCACTAAACCCAAAATCTCTATTTCTGTTGAGTCAGACCGGTAGGACATGGCGGTCGGCTCTGAGGAAGGACAGCTCTCACGTCATATCCTTCCTCCTAGATCTCCTGGATAGTGGGGGTAATTCCGACCCGATTGCTTGCTGCAGTTTATCGCAGTGCAGCGATCAGGTCGGAATTGTGCATGCGCCGGCGCATGCCGGACAGCCGAAGGCCGTCATTTCCCTGCGATCGCCTCTGCCTGATTGACAGGCAGAGGCGGTCGCTGGGCGGGAGGGGGCAGCACGGCTGTGTTTGGCTGCCGTTATGGGGGCGCAGTCCGGCCAATGCAAGCGTGGCTGGACCGTGCGGGGGGCGGGCCGCAGCAGCTGCGTGACGTCATACGCAGCCGCTGCGGGCCGGGGAGCAACGAGTAGCTCCCGGCCAGCACGCTAAAGCTGCGCTGGTCGGGAGCTACTCTTGAAGTGCAAAGGCATCACTTCTTTGCACTTCTGCGGGGGGAAGCCAGCACTGACATGTGGGGCGGACTAGCCCTGTCCTGGGCGTCCCCCCGCATGTCAGTGTGAATTATCGTGTTAAATTTAGCACAGCTATGATCATCTCGGAATGAGGGCCAGTGTCTGTTATCAACTTGCACACCAGGACCGTCTACTACCCATACAATTTGAAAGTGAGAAGGTAGGACGCAAGGTAAGCCAAAAGACTACACCTGCACGGCAGCAGACAACTCCTCTCACTGCAGTCTTATAGCTGTGCGTCTTTGAGCGCAGTTGCTTTCAGCTACACATCTACAACATGCCACATCGGCTTCGCCACCCCTGTTACCAATAAAATTCTCATTTTGTGTGTCCGATTCTGTGCTGCGTATCTGTGCACAGACAATCAGATACATGCACAGACTGAAAACATCAGCCGTTTTCATGTGACATCGCCAATGCGTCCACCTCTGAACCGCCATAGGGGTATATGCAATTGCCGGCGAATCGCGGAAATTTTTCGCCCGTTTTTTAATTCGACACAATTCGACCGTCGAATTCCAGCATTATCCGCTGTATAAAAGTGACCCCCGGCTGTGGCATTATCTACCCAGCTAGTGGAGCCCGATGCTGTGGCATTATCTACCCAGCTAGTGGAGCCCGATGCTGGTGTAAAAAATAAGGGGGACCCCTACTCTTTTTGTCCCCCATATTTTTTGCACCAGCACCAGGCGCAGAGCCCGGTGCTGGTTTTAAAAATACGGGGGATCCCCTGTCAGTTTTTTCCCCGGATTTTTAGAACCAGGACCGGCTCGAAGAGCCGAGGCTGGTTATGCTTAGGAGGGGGGACCCCACGCAATTTTTTTTCAGGGTTTTTTCCCGTTTTTTTTAACATTTTTTAAAATCTAATCAAAATCCATCAAATCGGCCGTTTTTCGACAGCGGGACTGTCGAATCCGTTTTTTATTGAAGGGGAGGCTTGCTGGGACTTGTATTCTTTCATTTTTCCAAAGGCTATCAGCCCCCCATCCGCAGCCCTTGGATGGGGGGGACAGCCTCGGGCTTCACCCCTGGCCCTTGGGTGGCTGGAGGGGGGGACCACTTGATTGAAGGGGTCCCTACTCCTCCAGGGTACCCCGGCCAGGGGTGACTAGTTGCGTATTTAATGCCATGGCCGCAGGGCGCTGTATAAAAGTGACCCCCGGCTGTGGCATTATCTACCCAGCTAGTGGAGCCCGATGCTGGTGTAAAAAATACGGGGGACCCCTACGCTTTTTGTCCCCCGTATTTTTTGCACCAGCACCAGGCGTAGAGCCCGGTGCTGGTTTTAAAAATACGGGGGATCCCATGTCAGTTTCCCCCCCGGATTTTTAGAACCAGGACCAGCTCGAAGAGCCCGAGGCTGGTTATGCTTAGGAGGGGGGACCCCACGCAATTTTTTTCTTCAGATTTTTACCATTCCATAAAAAAAAATAATAATAATATTTTAAAAAATATATAAATAATACTTGTTCTTCCAAAATAGACAAACCAAGTACCTAATCCCTTCTAATATAAATAGATATGCTGATAGAGTCAAATATTTACCTTTTAACATAAACTATATACTAATACCGTGTAGCCGTAATGGCCGCTAAACCACGTGCACGTGCTGTGTACTTTATACGCAGTTTGCGTATAAAGAACCGTACGTGGTACGCACGTTGCGTACACACGCTGCGCTGAGTGTATAGAATACACGCAGCGAGCGTACACAAAGTTGTTAACCTTTAAACCTTTTTCAATGAACACTGTAAGGGTATGCTTATACTGTAAACCTTAGTACTGTAATATTACCACAATGTAAAGATGATTAACCTTTGTTATGTGAAAGCTGTTTGAGCGATTGAGATGCTCAGAAACCCTCTATAATGACTGGTGAAACACACACTGCTTGCTAAGGTTCCAACACCTTTTATAGATGATATTTCGTACGTAAAAAGGGGAAAACAGTTACAACTCATACACTACAGACCTAACATTAATACCTAAAACAGAATAACTAAACAGAAATATAAACAATAGCGAACGATCGCAAATACACATAACCAAAAAAAGAATAAATGGCAAACACTTAAAGGATAACAAAAAGAGAACAATTGCATACACACAGAGTAACGAAATGGCCACAGAGAAACTTACACACGTGGGAATGACTCGCAGGTGCTATCTGGAAACCAGCCCTCAGCTTTTCACCATGAAAACCTTTGTAGAGAGAAGTGAGTGCTGGTCTAGCTATGGTGGTCTTTATATACACATCCTACAGTACAATACAATGGTCCCTACAATCTCATTGTTTATTGGACACAGGAATGTGTCTCTGCATTATAACAAAAGGTCATAGGTGGATTTGAACAGGTGGGCTGTGACTATTTCAAACTGCTCGGGTGGGAGGTATCCACAGGATTCCCGCCGCATGGATAATGAACTGCAAATACAGTAAATGTCCATAAACTTCTTATAGACATAACTATACGCAGGAGCGATTAATCTCTTCCTAACCAACACCGGAATGTTTCTAATAAAATACTCTTCAGTTAGATACTAGACACCACCGTTCAACCTTTGCCTGACCCTTCGTATCATGCAAAGAGGAATTCCTGAGTCCACGAACAATTTACACTAATTATACTCGCAGACATTATTAAGGGGACCATTATCTACAAAACGCACTATATTAGCTAACTATGCTATAAACGAGTCGCCCGCTACAAGCTCATAAACTCTACCGTAAATACGCATATACCGCGCGTTATCGCCGGAGCGAGTGTACGCAATTTGCGGACATGTGCACGTACGGCAGACTGAATGCACGAGCAGCGGGCATGTGCATTGGGGTTAGTATAAGGCATTGTGGATTATGATATTTTTCAACTTTGACAGTCCACCCTTTGGCAGTCAACAATAA
Source organism: Pseudophryne corroboree (assembly GCF_028390025.1). Taxonomy (NCBI): domain Eukaryota; kingdom Metazoa; phylum Chordata; class Amphibia; order Anura; family Myobatrachidae; genus Pseudophryne; species Pseudophryne corroboree. The sequence goes on from NC_086448.1 coordinate 757,563,949, forward strand.
CTGCCACTTTCTAAACAATTCAAACAGAAAAATATATATGTCATCGTGGAATACCTTATTATGATTGGGTAGAGGGAGGAGAGGAGAAGGTGGGAAAGATATGACCTAGTGAGATAGTGAAAGCATGTGTGTATGAAATCCATGTCTGAGGGGTCATGTATGATCGTGCCGTACGTGTTTTAAATCAAGCTTCGAGGTATTGCGAAGTATACATTTGAATCCTTCTTATCCCGTATTAAGGGTCTGTGGATGGGCTGTCAAACTCTACCGAGCTCTTTTCGGCTTTTGGTTACAACAAATGGGGTGCACATTAGTTGATGACACATGAAAGGGGAGAATATGTGAGTGCTAATATGTGAAAATCACATGTCGACTATGTGGGTTACTACCTGGAGGTTGTAGAGATGAAGATAAGAAACATGCGTTATAAATGCAGTCATGTGATTATGTATGTGGTCGCCGATTGGAGTCTTGTTGATGTCTTGTCTGATGTCTTGTCTGGTTGTCGTATCTTTACTGTAGCTTTGTGGTAATTGGCAAGCAAAGCTTCTTCAAGTGTCCATAAAAAGAATTACAGTCTCTAAAAGCTCATTAGGTGTCTGTAACACAGTTCATCAGTGGTCTGTATAAAGGGTCATCAAATTCTTCTTCCAGGTGGATGTCTTTGTACCTCGGAGAAAATCAAAGGAGAAACGGGTGAAAGAAACGGACCGTGGAATCACATTTTATCACAACATTGTCTCGATTGACGGGTCATAAATTAAACTAGTTTTTGTTACAATGCCCTCGCTCCTCAAACTCATCAATTTGGTTCTACGCTTGCAATTCATTAAAATCCGAACACATCTGAATACCAGATCAATCAGTATGATAACTCCCAGGATACACAAGAGGAATTTTCCTACATCCATGATAATGCCTTGAGCCCATTCTCCTAAACCTGAAAACCAATTTCGTGGGTTCAACCATGATACCCAGCCGGTCAATTCATTACCCACAGCAGCGAGTGTAAGATTGTGCCTCCTTCGAAACTCCCACTTTAATTGCAAGATATCGTCCATCTTTTGATCTATGACCTCGGTTGGGTCCTCAGTGCTGTTTGTGATATACATACAACACTTCACTCCATACTGAGTTGCTAGGGTGACACAATACCCTCCTGTCACTGCTGTGAGGTAATTTAGAACCATCCTGTGCTGGATCAGTTCCGTTTTGTAAGCTTGCAATTCTCTCCCAGTATATCTAAAGGTGTCATCATACATCTCGGTGATATTGTCTATCAGGTTCGCTAGTGCGGTAATATACCTATAATTTATAACTCCTCTGGCGGTACGGGTGATATCTAACGCGAGTAGGAATTGAATCCCGGTGGATTCGTGAATTGAATCAGAGACTGCATGCTAGGTCCTATCTATAAGGTGTCTTTTTACAATGTGTTCGTAATGGGTGTGAGTGTAAGGAGCTTGAGCATTGCGGTGAACATCTTTCATCTTTTCATGGGTAATGGTCATTACTTCCGGTAATACTCTTCCAATGTAACACAATCCCTCTGAGTTTGGGGCAAGCCACTTATACGCCTTCCTCCCACATATGAAATATGCATCATCGGGGAGGACATATGGGACAGAATATGACATCACCATATTACAAACCTTCCAGGTGAAAACTCCTATCCCTAACTCTCTCATCTGACTAGTACACGTATCAGGTTGTATGATATGCGCACAGTATCCTGGTGATACTTCGCCAACTCGCATGGGCCTACTTCCTAGAGTGTACCTATATACCTTGGAAATATCTTCCACTGTTGGCTATTTGGCGTATAAGCTCTGCGTCGATGGGCATTCTATCGGCTCTGTGTGAAAATGTCATGGTTTGGTTGTTCCATGTAACTTCCCAATTTCCCGGCTTTCGGGGATTGGAAATGTTAAAGCATATTAGGGACCTATCTACATGGTATTGGTGGAGCTTCAAACTAGGAGGGAAAGAAATATTAAATTTCTTGTCCACCGGTCTCCCATCCCTTAATTCAAGTACCTCATCTACCGTTAAAGGATATGGCACTAGTCCTGACTTTCTATGACCTTGAGGTACTTGTGAGCACACCCAACAGTCTGTCTGATTTAACACTTTACCCACCAATGAGGGATAGTCACTCAATGGATGCCGGTCCATGTTGATATTAAAACTGGACTGACATTTCTGAATGCACCCGTCCTCAACTATGTTGTCACAATTTCTACATATGCAGTTCTCTTCAGCTAACAATCCTTCACAATGTCTATTAATGTCATGGCTACCAGATCGTTTTCTGATACTCGCCTTTGCTCGGTGATTGTGTTGCTCTTGGAATTCTACGCCTCCATCCTGATCATCAGAACCCATTCCAGATCCTTTCTCGACCTCACTGGTACTCTCACCGAAACAGACTGCTCTGGTCAACAACAGGGTCAACAGGAAAATCCGGAACACAGTCTCTTGGGGCAAGTCCATCTTAGAGGAGGAAAAGGAGAAGAATAAGAAGGGGGAAGGAGAATAGGAGGGAGATGGGAATCTGGAGAAAATAACAAAAGGGAAAAAGAAATCTGGCTCGACAACCACCTCCGATCTTATTGTTTTCAGTGCTCAGGTGCCGTCTCAACCTTCCTGGAACAGACACTCTAGTGATACAATTTCCTCTACCGTCTTTGTCACGGGACCTCTCTGGATCAGCGACCTTCTTACAGTGAGACGAATGGACCCAAGTCTCTCTCTCGGCAACCTTTAACGCTGTAGTGCTGGTCAATAAGACTTGGTATGGTACTTCCCATCTGTCAATAAGGCAACCTGAGCGTAGAAAGTTTCGACTCATTACATAATCCCCAGGTTCAATGTCATGGCAATTACTGTCTGGCAGATCAGGAATCACTAGCTTTAGGTTGTCATTTTGATTCCTTAACTGCTTACTCATCTTAACCAGATACTTTACAGTTACTTCATTGTTACATTTCAAATCATCCTGGGGGTCAATCATTAACATGGGGTTGTCGACCAAATAGAATTTCAAAAGGGGACAGATTAAGAGGGGACCTGGGAGTGGTTCTGATGCTGTACAATACAAGTGGCAAAGCTTCTGGCCACAACAATCCAGTTTCAGCCATTACTTTGCTCAACTTGTTCTTATAGTGCTGTTTACTCTTTCCACTTTCGCACTCGCCTGGGGGCGATACGGAGTATGCAGCTTACTATTAATTCCCATTAATTTACACATTACCTGAAAGACTTCACCTGTAAAATGGGTACCCCTATCGCTTTCAATGATCCTAGGGATACCATACCTGCACACAAATTCCTGCACAATTTTCTTTGCAGTAAACGTAGCGGTATTTGTGGCAGCGGGGAATGCTTCAACCCAATTTGAAAACACATCAATACAAACCAATACATACTTCAAATTTCTACAAGGTGGCAATTGTATGAAATCAATCTGTATTACCTGAAAAGGGCCGTCCGTTGGCGGAATATGGGATGGTTCTGTTGGTATTGCCTTTCCAATGTTCTTCCTCAAACAGGTAAGGCATGTCATTGCCCTCTTGCTCGCATGAGAAGAAAATCCTGGTGCGCACCAGTAGGCTCTTACCAACTTGCACATACCTTCTTTACCTAGATGAGTCAGCCCATGTGCCGCCTCTGCTAAACTCGGAAGGTATGCTCTGGGTGCCACTGGCTTACCCTGTCCATCTGTCCAGAGTCCTGAGGACTCCTGGCCATATCCTTTTGACCTCCAAACTGCCTTTTCTTGTGGTGAACACAAATTTTGCATTTCATATAATTTCTGTGTGTTTACAGTATTAAATACCATCAGTTGTGTGATGTCTGTCTGTCTGGGGGTATTGGCTGCTGATTTAGCAGCTTCGTCTGCTCGGCTGTTACCAAGTGACACTGGGTCTTGACTGTACGTGTGGGCTTTACACTTGATAACAGCCACTCTGTCAGGTTCCTGCATCGCCGCTAAAAGTCTTTTGATGTGGGTTGCATGTGCCACAGGTGTGCCAGCTGCCGTCATGAAATTTCTGAGGCGCCATAGGGCCCCGAAATCATGCACTACTCCAAAGGCATACCTAGAATCCGTGTAGATATTGGCTGACTTACCTTTAGCCAATTCACACGCTCTGGTTAGGGCAACCAGCTCAGCAACTTGTGCTGAGTGAGGTGGGCCCAGGGGTTCCGCTTCTATGGTGCCTTTGTCATCTACGACTGCGTATCCAGTACACAAGTCTCCCGAGTCCGTCTGTCTGTGGCAACTACCGTCAGTGTAGAAAGTAAAATCTACACCGTCCAGTGGGTTGTCACTGATGTCAGGCCTTGCAGTGAAATTTTGGGTCAAATATTCCATACAATCATGCGTGTCAGTGTCTGTACTAAATCCTCCTTCACCATTACTCTCATCCCCCACCCTTTGTGCCTGTCCAGGCACACCTGGGAGATACGGTGCAGGATTTATTGTGCTGCATCTCCTTATGGTGATGTTTACAGGGGCCATTAGTGCTAATTCCCACCTTGTAAACCGTGCGGATGAGACGTGTCTGGTTTGGGCAGAATTCAGTAAAGCTGACACTGCATGAGGTGTGTGTATGGTCAGGTTGTGTCCTAGCACTACATCTTCGCTTTTACTCACTAGCAATGCTATCGCTGCAACACTTCGCAAGCATGTGGGGAGGGATCGCCCTACCGTGTCTAGCTGAGCGCTATAGTAGGCTACCGGCCTGCTGGCATCACCATGATTCTCGGTTAAGACACCTGCCGCACATCCAGCACTTTCAGTACCGTACAGTTCAAATGGTTTCCCATAATCTGGCATACCTAATGCTGGTGCCTGCGTTAGGCACTGTTTTAGTCTCTCAAATGCCAGTTCGGACTCATCTGTGTGCGAAATCCGATCTGGTTTGTTTGATGAGACCATCTCTTGCAAAGGTAAGGCCAGTATGGAAAATCCTGGGATCCAGTTACGACAGTACCCACACATTCCTAGGAACGTGTGAATCTGTTGCTGAGTCTGTGGCAGAGTCATGTTGCGAATTGCCTGTACTCTATCAGTGGTGAGGTGTCTCAGTCCTTGTGTCAAACAATGCCCCAAATATTTTACCTTGGTCTGGCATAATTGCAACTTATCCTTTGAAACCTTGTGTCCTGTATCAGAAAGATGAAACAGAAGCTGTTTCGTGTCTCTCAAGGACGATTCGAGTGAATCAGAACACAGTAGTAAGTAGTCTACATACTGTATTAATATTGATCCGCTCTCAGGTTGAAAGGATTGTAAACAATCATGCAAAGCCTGCGAGAAAATATTTGGGCTGTCAATGAAACCTTGTGGTAAGCGAGTCCAGGTGTACTGTACTCCTCTGTATGTGAATGCAAACAAATATTGGCTGTCAGGGTGCAGAGGTACCGAGAAGAAGGCGGAGCAGAGGTCAATTACAGTGAAAAATTTTGCAGTGGGAGGGATTTGCATAAGGATGACAGCTGGATTTGGCACTACGGGGATTTGGCTCTCCACTATTTTGTTTATCCCCCTTAGATCCTGCACTAGCCTGTAACCCCTCCCCCCCCCACTCTTCTTCACAGGGAAGATGGGACTATTGGCAGTGCTGGACGTCCTAACCAGAATGCCCTGTTGTAGCAAGCACTCTATTACTTGGTAAACTCCTAACTCCCCCTCTGGCTTCAGAGGATACTGTGGGATTTTTGGAGCTATCCTACCATCTTTTACTTGAACTACTACAGGAGCTACATTTGCCATTAATCCAGTGTCTTGTCCATCCTTGGTCCAAAGTGATTCCGGTATCTGGGAAATCATTTCCTCTACCTTGGACGGACACCTATCTGTAACAGCAGTATGCATCATTAACCTTTGTGGGGAATCTAGCATATCCTGTACTTCCTGAGCATGATTCTCGGGAATATCTAAGAACATACCTCCAGGAGTACAATATATGACACACCCCATCTTGCACAGTAAATCTCTCCCAAGTAGATTAGTCGGAGCCGATGCAGCTAGCAAAAAGGAATGCTTGGTCTGCAAAGGCCCTATCGTAATCTCTGCTGGTTTGCTTAAAGGGTAGTGTTGTACTACTCCTGTTACTCCCATGGCTGGAATTGTCCTACCAGTGGTCTTCAAACCCACTGTTGAATTTATCACTGACTTGGCCGCCCCCGTATCTACAAGGAAAGGTAGAGATCTACCAGCTACATCAATTGTGACCTCGGGTTCACTGCCAAGGCTCGCAATTAATTTCACTGGCTGCAGACTACAGGTGTGGCCCCACCCCTATTGTGTGTGGTGACCTCCCCGCAGCGCGCTGGCAGCTACTACATGTGAAGGGGGTAACTGGGAATTATCAGAGACTTGCCAGTCTCTTCTTGGTGGGTACCTTTTTGTTTCCCCTGCATGTGGCTCATAACTCCGTCTCTGCGGTCCCTGATCCCAATTACGTGTGTCTTGTCGTTGTCTAGGGGGTTGGTATACCTTATGTGGGTCGTTAAACATACAGTTCCGTGCAATATGTCCTTCTCTGCTACAATTATAACATTTTATCACAGTTGACTTACCCACAGGGGTCTGGGGCGTTGGCTGAGGTGGCTTTGTTGTAAGGGCTTGTATACTTACTGCCATCAGCTTATCGCCCTGTGACTCCCTGTGTCTCATGATGTTCCGATCGTGTTCAATAGCAGTCTCTCTCAAAGCAGCCACCGACAGACCTCGCCAACTTGGTTGAGTGGTCTGTACCCTTGTCCTTAGTCTCTGCTATGGTGGCTGCTAGAGAGAGTGCCGATACTGTGGTAAGCTCATCTTCCTGCTCGCAATCCTGGGGGAAGTTTAAGACGGGATACAACTTGCACGGGTTAGTATTAACATCAATACACTTATCTACTTTACTCTTATCACTAATACATTTATTAAGTGCATTTTTATCATATACCAGTGTGCCATTCTCTGCAGCCATTTTCTCTCCTGTTATGTATGGTGGTGGTGGTGCGGTAGCTATCAGTTTCCTGATATGATTGGAACCAGCTGCTTGAGCTAATCCTCTTTGTATCTCGCCTTCCTGTTGCCATAACTGTAAATAATCATAATGTCTAATCCGTTGCTTGCCGGACTTTATTAGACATATCCTTCTCCTTAAATTTTGCAAAAGCTCAGGATTAAAACTGCCTACCCTGGGAAACTTCTCCCCATCGTTCACAGTCATACGTTCCCACTCATTGCATAAAACCTCGGCGTGTGATCCATATTTCTCACACATTATATACCTGGCCGACCCAACTGGTCGCGGTACTGAATCAACCTGAACCTTGGTTGATCGCCCCTTACTTGAGCAACTGGCCCCCATTATTTGCAGGTATTGACTTCTTAGCGAATTCCTACAAAAAACCAATTTGCCTGAGGTAAGGCGACGGTGAAAGTTCAACGAGTGCCTTCACTTCACTCTCGCCCACGTCGACCAATACGCCCACACACTGCCTTAGCGCTGGCGTACTCAACACAGGGCCCCTGCAACCTGAACCTCTATTTACTGGGGCGTGTGGGAGTATGCTACCCTCCCCAGTAAGTATCAGTTGCTGGAGAATTCCTGAGTGATCAGCGAGCCTCCCTTAAAATAAAAAAAACCTACACAAATCACGTTAGAATGTACAAATAGCGTTTATGATCCCACAAAATGGGTATCAAGGTAACCAACTAATGCACACAATTACGTGCGGTACAGTCGCAATGCGTATAAGTAACTATTACTTATCTGCAGAACGACCAGCGGAATCGGTTGTTCAGGCTGCGAAACCTTTAGCCGGAGCGTCTTCTCAAAACGGGCCTATATGGGTTTTGCGCCAACCCCCCTCTGAGTTGCGCTCACTTACCTCTGACTTTCCTAAGTCAGGGTCTTCAGAACTTCATATATGTACTTTTAACGGGTTTCTGATTTTAGCGACCTTCTGGTCTGCTGTAACACTACTTGCTCCTTTTATCTTATTTCACTGTTAACGTGAGATGCCTCCCACGCCACCACGTGCTTCACTTCACGGGTGTACTTCTACGAGATCCCGATTTTTTTCAAGGTTCACCCAAAGAAAAATTCACTTGCATACACACGCTTCTTTCACTTCAAATATACTTTGATTTTTCTGTACAGAAAATTACTTTCATTCAGGTAACAGGTTTAATCCTAGAGGAGATGCAGCAAGAGAAGGATCTTTTTCCTTTAAACTAGTTTTAGGAAACTGAAAGAAATTGTGCTATTATCTCGTGGCTTCCGTATCGCCTTACTAAAACAATGCTATCGTGTGATTTGTATCTAGTGGGCGTATCTGTACGCACGTTGCGTAATTTACGCTACCTGCGTAGGCCTTTGCGTCGCGTACGCTTGACTCGCACTCGGTGAGAGACACGTGTACACAGGCCGGATACGTTCACAGTAACACAAATAACACGCTTCAATAAATGTAAGCGATATTTCACTATAAACGCCTACCAAGCACCACACAGTATCTTCTGTATCAACCTTTACAACCTGGCCAGACTGTGTGCGTGCTTTTACAATTACTCCCTTAAGTATTACTGTTTACTTTTAACTAAAATAGCAGCAAATTTTCTCAGTACGCAAATGCAAATGGCAAACAGGATGGTGAGATATGCAAAAAAATACACAAAATGAGAATACAGGTGTGTGCGTGTGTTGCGTATGCAATTTGCACCAATACAGAAATTTAAACCAGAATTAATACAATAGCTATATGTTCTTACCTTTCGGTTCCGGATCCCACCAGCATTCCTGCAAACCGAGCGGAGCAGACGCTTATCTAATCAGCACTACTGTATCCCCAACCACAAACACGGATACAAGGGATACTACCTTTCCGCCCTTTGCTGATAGATAAAGTCTGCCTGGTTCCGCCAAGCTGTGGATATGAGGAGGACGGACGAGGTCCCAATTGATAGAGTCAAATATTTACCTTTTAACATAAGCTATGTACTAATACCGTGTAGCCGTAATGACCGCTAAACCACGTGCACGTGCTGCGTACTTTATACGCAGTTTGCGTATAAAGAACCGTACGTGGTACGCACATTGCGTACACACGCTGCGCTGAGTGTATGGAATACACGCAGCGAGCGTACACACAGTTGTTAACCTTTAAACCTTTTTCAATGAACACTGTAAGGGTATGCTTATACTGTAAACCTTAGTACTGTAATATTACCACAATGTAACGATGATTAACCTTTGTTATGTGAAAGCTGTTTGAGCGATTGAGATGCTCAGAAACCCTCTATAATGACTGGTGAAACACACACTGCTTGCTAAGGTTCCAACACCTTTATAGATGATATTTCGTACGTAAAAAGGGGAAAACAGTTACAACTCATACACTACAGACCCCTCATTAATACCTAAAGCAGAATAACTAAACAGAAATATAAACAATAGCGAACGATCGCAAATACACATAAACAGAGAATAAATGGCAAACACTTAAAGGATAACAAAAAGAGAACAATTGCATACACACAGAGTAACGAAATGGCCACAGAGAAACTTACACACGTGGGAATGACTCGCAGGTGCTATCTGGAAACCAGCCCTCAGCTTTTCACCATGAAAACCTTTGTAGAGAGAAGTGAGTGCTGGTCTAGCTATGGTGGTCTTTATATACACATCCTACAGTACAATACAATGGTCCCTACAATCTCATTGTTTATTGGACACAGGAATGTGTCTCTGCATTATAACAAAAGGTCATAGGTGGATTTGAACAGGTGGGCTGTGACTATTTCAAACTGCTCGGGTGGGAGGTATCCACAGGATTCCCGCCGCATGGATAATGAACTGCAAATACAGTAAATGTCCATAAACTTCTTATAGACATAACTATACGCAGGAGCGATTAATCTCTTCCTAACCAACACCGGAATGTTTCTAATAAAATACTCTTCAGTTAGATACTAGACACCACCGTTCAACCTTTGCCTGACCCTTCGTATCATGCAAAGAGGAATTCCTGAGTCCACGGACAATTTACACTAATTATACTCGCAGACATTATTAAGGGGACCATTATCTACAAAACGCACTATATTAGCTAACTATGCTATAAACGAGTCACCCGCTACAAGCTCATAAACTCTACCGTAAATACGCATATACCGCGCGTTATCGCCGGAGCGAGTGTACGCAATTTGCGGACATGTGCACGTACGGCAGACTGAATGCACGAGCAGCGGGCATGTGCATTGGGGTTAGTATAAGGCATTGTGGATTACGATATTTTTCGACTTTAACAATGCTATTACCAATTAAAAAAACACAAAAAAAACATGTTTTTAAATTTTTTTTATTAGATTCCGCCAGCAAAGTGTGGCGGATTGAAAATGACAAATTTACTGTCTATAAGCACTGTTGTCGAATTTACAATCTTCAATTGAATATACTTTTGTCGAATTGCCGCATTTGTACCATTGCAGAAATGTCGAATTTGAAAAATGTCGAATTTCAAAAAGTCGAATTTGGAAAGTCCGTTTTTTTGGCGAAAAGAACTGAATTGCATTGTCAAATTTTTTTTGGGGCGAAAATGTCCCGTTTTTCTACATTTTCGGGAATTCGACCGCAATTGCATATACCCCATAGAATCTTGGTAATGTTTTCAAAGGTCTGCCCATTTTCCACCGGGTCTGGAACTCGTGTTCTAACCCAAACGAGTTCTACAACCGTCCTGGAATTTTTATGTACCAGAATGGTCACCTTGGAGGCAAGAACATTTAAAATGTGAAGTTCTCATAAAATAGGTGTGAGTTAATTGGCTTTACTATTCCTTTTCAAGTGGTGTGTGGTATATTACCTTAAGAAATTACATTTTGGATATGGAAGTTCTGAATATTTTTATGAAACTTTTATATGTATTTGTTTCAATAAAGGTGATGCTATCTAATGAGAAAGGGAAATTAAACATATAATTAAATATTAATAAAAATATACCAAATCCTGCTGGCCACCAAAGTTTTTTTTGTTCCTTTTCGAGCAACTATATTAACTTAAACACCTAATTTACACACATTCTCCTGCCCATTGCCACCCATTATTTATATCATTCATGTTTGCCAAGATTTGAACTTAAATTTCCAGGATCACACTGCTGCTGGGAATGTCTGGCTGTTGCTGCTACAGCAGTGATTCTCACACACTGTGGTCTGAGTAGGACGCAACGGCAATGGGCCTAATTCAGACTGGATCGCTGCAGCGCAAGTGATCGCATTCTGAAGCCCTATGCGGAGTGCGCTCGCGCACCCCGGGAGCCCAGTGATATACTAAAAGCAAATAACAATTATACAATTTATATAATTATGAAATCTGGCCAGTCTGATGAAACCGTTGCTGGGGTTAACGGAGAAACGCGTTAAGGACCCGCCACGCTGCTGTTACAAGTTCCTGCACACTATTCATTCACCGCCACAGTCCTAGCCGTTTCATCTGCGGCACCCGCTACAGCCATTCAGCCGTCTGGCAGAGAGTTGCGCCCTCCTTCCCCTCTTCCAGCTGACACCGCCGCTCCCACATCAAAATCACGGACCCTGTGTGCTGATCATCTCACTGAGACCACACTGGAACCAGTGGTGAGCAAACTTAGGGGGATATCCAATTATCCCCGTTAAAACATTGGGTCCGAAAAAAACGGTCGTTTTCCTGATGTTTCACCGATTTTTTTTTTTTTACAGGCTATCCAGATGGATCGCATGTAAAAAAAAAAAAAACCTTTCTCCCGAAAACACACAGGTTCAGTGAACCCTGTGTGTTTTCGTGTGAAACAGGCCCGTTTTCAGACGAAAACGGGGCCATTTCCGGGGATTCTGCTTTGCCTGCTTTGCCTGCCGGAGGCGCTGTGATGAGTGTGTTTCTCCTAGCAGCTGGATAAATAAGGGGTAGTCAAACCCTTTAAATAACAAGAAGAAAAGAAAAGATATACAGCGCTAATTGACACAGTGAATTCTAAAAGTATAAGTATTTAATATAAAAAAAATAATGAATAAAAATTATTTTAGACAATTTAAAAAACCTGCAATCTAAGGTATAATATGTCTCAATATTGACTTCAGGTGGACTAGAAGATCTGCTTATACTGACACCAAGTATGCCTAGGTAAAGACCTGTGTGGACACTTGCTGACCAGCACCATCATCACGCCACCACCTACAGCCAGGACCTTGTTTCTTCCTTGTCTCCGTGAACCAGGACTCCTACTGGCATTGCCATTGCCTACTACATCCATAGGAGAACCCACTCAATGGAACACGGAGTTCCGAGTGAACTGTGAACCAGGACCCCAACAATTGTTGCCGTTGCCACACGGACTTGTACTCTACGGGAGCCTCTTTAAACGGAACACAGACTCGGTAACCACATCCAATTGGATGAATTATCTCACATCTGGTCCACTATTATGACTGTATATGTGTTGGTTTAATTATGTTGATGAGTGCCCAGCATACTTGGTGTCAGTATAAGCAGATCTTCTAGTCCACCTGAAGTCAATATTGAGACATATTATACCTTAGATTGCAGGTTTTTTAAATTGTCTAAAATAATTTTTATTCATAATTTTTTTATATTAAATACTTATACTTTTAGAATTCACTGTGTCAATTAGCGCTGTATATCTTTTCTTTTCTAAGTATATATTATAGCTGCTTGTATATTTCCTGGCTGAATGTGTCAGGGAATAGGTCACCTCACATGCCTCCAAGGTTGGGTATCAGTGTTCCAAACAGTACAATAGTAACATATAATATTTCGGGGGCGTGGCCTGGCACTGGAGGAGAGCAGTTGCAGCCTGGATGAGCTCCTGCTTGAAGTCCATCTAATTTGCCCTCCTGGTCTGCCCGGACCCGCTCCTTCACGTCACCCCCACTTACTAAACCTCCCCCTGCCACCCTGCTACTATTTGACCTAAGCTGCGGAATCGGGGAGCATCGTGGACGCTCCCGCGGATTGCGGCCTGGTCTCCACGCTAAAGCCGGGGCCTCGATTTTGGCGCCGGCCCGCCAGCCGTTTGGACCTTCAGCCAGACCTTACCCCCCCCCCCCCCATGTACCCCTTAGCGGCTCCACAAGACTCACCGCATCGCCCCGCTGCTGGCCGCTGATACTTCTCTCTGCGGCTGAGGCGGGAGTACTGGCACCGGACCGCTGTGCTGCGGAGGAGACTGACGGCGGCTGCCGCATCTCCCTCCCGCTGCAACAACTTACCCGGGCGGCAACTCCTAAGCCTGCGGCCTCTGCTATCAAGGATAACTCTCCTGGCTCGCCTGATCCTGGACCCGGGGCCCGCATTGCCGCGGAGGGGTGCCGTTGTCCTGGCGGAGGAGTGGACTGGGCTGCTTCTGGCTGCTTCCATAACCTTCATCACCAGTTACCTGTTATCACAGGTGGCCCGCGGACTTCCTCACGTCTTAGCCAAGATTCTGCTGCTGCAGTGAGAGACATTTGGCTAGCCTACCTACCCTCGGACCCGGTGGACACCTCCCGCCACCCCTGTGCTGCGGCCACACGCACGGGGCAGCCCGAGCAGCACCACTGGAGACGTACTCTCAACTGCCATCCTGACTGGGGGTGCCCCGCTGGCTGCGACAGCGGCCCATTCTTCACCTTTCCTGCTGCGGCCCGGCCCCGCATCTTATCTTATATACCCTCATTGGCCTCACACCTACCTCTAAAGGCCTACCTGACCCCTGGCAGGAGACATCCATTCCATTTTATTTTTATTTCATTTTGTTCTATGCCTCTTCTACTGGGCGACTGCTACGACTCAGATGAGACCCGGCAGTGAATAACCACCCAGCATGTGAGACCCGCTACATCCTTTACTATCTGAACCCTCAGTGTCTCTGGCCTCCGCCCCAAACCCCCCCCCCCCTCCCCTGGGCGACACTGCATGGAAAAATTCCTGATACCTCTGCCCATGATGTCCGCAGGCGCTCCCTAGCAATCTCGAGAGGACACCCCCGGTGGCGATTCATCAGACTCTGATCACTCGACTACGCGCTCACTCTCCTGAAGCTCTCGCAAATCTAGACCGCCTGCTAAACAACCTAAAATGAAGCACAAAGCCCTGCTGGCGGTACTAGGACCTCTTCTCGATGAGAAATTGGCGGGCATTAAAGAGGCTATTGAGTCGTCATTGACTTTGCTTACTCAACATTCTACCCACCTTGATGAAGCAGAACAAAGGATATCTGCTCTGGAGGATGACCTGGGTGAGGCCCAACGCTCCTTGCGCGCCAAACAATTGGAAGTCGCAGACCTCTCGGAGAAACTCGATGACCTGGAAAATCGTAGCCCGCATAACGACTTGCGGGTCATCGGTATCTCAGAATCCATAAAAGGTCATGAGCTCTTGGATCTCCTCTCGTCGGGCATCCCGGAACAGCTGTCCATTAATCTAAAAGGCGCCCCTCTCGTCATCGAAAGAGCCCACAGGCTGGGATCAGAGCGGAAAAGTCCATCGGGCCGTCCACGCCCGGTTATCATGAGAGTCCTAAACTATGCGGACAACACAAGACTTCTAGACCATTACCGCAAGACTGCTAGTTTGTCGATTAACGGAGAGCGCCTCCTCATCTTTCAGGACTTCTCAGCTTTAGTGGCAGCGAAACGCAAGGACTTTGCCCCCATCTGCAAGCATCTCTTTGACACAAAGATTAAATTCTCTCTGCACGTTTTAGAGTCTTTGAGGATGGTCGGCCGAGATTCTTTGAAGATCCAGACGTGGCCAGGCTGCATTTCGCCCTTCCTACTACTTGATCATCATGTGACTTTACCTAATGGTTGCTTGACACTACCCGAATCTCTACTCGGGTCTCACATGTAGGCTGTATAGAGTGTGACTACTCCACACTCATGCCTGCCTCCAATTGTTTTTGTGTTTACAGCTTGAAATTACCTTTGTTGTTGTTTCTATGTTTTGTTAACTGTGTCTGCCTAGGCCGGGATCCCTTCCCCCCACTGGGGAACTCCCCCCCCCCCCCCCCCTTGCTTGCTGGGATGGGGAGGGACCCTACTTTATCTCTTACATCTCCTTTATGATATTTTTCCCAATGGGAGTGGGATAGTATGTCCTCCAACTCCCACTCGCAACACCCTGTAGATAATGATCCAGCTGCTACATTGCTCCGCTTTGTATCCTGGAACGTAGAGGGCCTTAATCACCCGGTCAAAAGGAAAAAGGTGCTATCTCCCCTGAAACGCATGTCTCCTCAGATTACATTCTTGCAAGAGACGCACTGGTTGGATGATCCTAGACACACCCTTCGTGCCCCGTGGATAGGGAATTGTATATCGCCACCTTACCATTCTAAATCTAGAGGGGTGGCAATTTTACTTCACGCCAATAGGGGAATAGGCATTGATACACAAGGATAGATGCTATCTATTGCATAATGGTCCACCAGATTGATAGGTTCTTAGTGGGTTGTATGATATGATCACCCCGCAATTTTGGCACAGGGTCAGGAGGGTGTGAGAGTAAAGAAACACAAAATATGTGAGGTTATGTGGACTGTACAGAGAGGATGTAATTAGATAGGGAAGCACTGAAGGTTATGTTGGTTGGTCTGGAATTTGATAGGCTTGTCTGAAGAGGTGAGTTTTCAGGGAAAGTTTAAAGGTTTGGAGACTAGAGGTGAGTCTTATTGAAAAACGGCAGTTAGGAGCTCATTGGCTGGTACTTTATCTCTCTCCACTATATCCCTATCCAAGCCTTGGATAGTGATATATACCCCCTATATACCACTAAAAAGTGTATGGCCCTGTGTAGAGATGTGCCCTATATCACAGGGCACATCAGTGCAGTGGCGGAGTGCAGGGGATCTGAGTCCCCTGCAAGGTGCAACCGTGGCCGGAGCAGGGGGGGGGGGGTGTCAGTCACCAGCGCCGGTCAGGGTACGGCGACGGACAGCGCCGCAGTAGCGGTGCTTTAAACTTGGCACCGTTCTGGCAGCCAATCTGAAGCGCTGGCGGCGGGATTTCGAATCCGGCGCCGTCCGCGAGCCAATCACGGCTCGCAGGGTGCCGGCCAATTACGGGCGGGTGCGGCGAGCCAATCGGCGCTCACCACATCATAGTGACGTTAGACGCCGGACGGGAGCCGAAGACAGAAGAGACCGCGCGGAAGAGCGCTGAAGAGTCGGGTGGCACCAGGAAGAAGAGGACGTCGCGGAGGGAGTTCCTGAGGCTGCGGAAAAGGCCAGAAGATGGCTGCATCACGGAGGAAGATGTCCAGCGTCGGCTGGACACGAAGAAGAAGAGGCGGCGGCGGCGCTGGCCAGGACGGGCCAGCGGCAGAAGAGCGCGGCTGAGGACACGGAGAGGCCACCAGGGGAGGAATGCAAAAGAGCTAACGAAGCTCCCCTCTGGTGCCTCTCCCATTCATACAGGTAGGCCCTCTGTGAGGGCGCCTGTCACCCCCCCCCCCCCCATCTCTCCTCCCTAGACCAACAGGGATCGGGCATTAGGCCCGTAGGCACAGTCAGACCCTCCCGGCCTGTGAGCATATAGTCGGGTCCTCTTGGCCTGTGGCCACATATAGTATGGCCCTCCCGGCCCGTGGCCCCTATTAGCCGGGCACTAGGCCCGTGGCCACATATAGTCGGGCCCTCCCGGCCCGTGGCCCCTATTAGCCGGGCACTGGGCCCATGGCCACAATTCAGGCAATAGGCCTGTGGGACGGATAGAGGACGTTAGGCCCTAGTTCCAGGAAATCCCCCCTGTCAGGTATATAAGGTGACTGGGCATTAGGCCCAGGTCACCCAACGGGCCCCAAGTTAGGCGGGCGCTAGGCCCGAGGGCAAAGTCAGGCCTCTGGCCTGTGGTCAGTAAGGGGGCATTAGGCCCAAGTAAGTGTACAGGAGGTGGGTAGGCTGTACTGCGCCCACCCCCCAGAGAGCAGGTAGGGATTTAAAGGAACAGCACCGTTTAACCTTGTACTGTTATTGTGATTTGTGATGTGTGTTGCTTCCGTGCAGGGCCAAGGTTGCTCATAGTTTGTTTAGTTTTGTCGCACCACACACACAGGGCTAGTTTGAGGGCTCTGCCGTTGTAGTTAGTGTAGTGGTGTTACATCAGGATAGAGTTAGGCCCTGCACGGCTGTTGTTTGGTTGCCTCCTTACAGGGACCTGTAAGTGGAGAGGAAGATTGCAGTGCAAGACTGACAACTGTGAGTAACATCTGTGTCCGTCTGTCCCTTTGTCTGTCCCCAAGCGCACTTTATCACACTACGTGCGAGTGTGTGAAAATTGGGTGGCTGAGGCTTTGTGCTGGTGATGACCTTACACCCAACCGGTGAAGGTAGCCGCCACCCCTGGGGTATCCTCTTTTCCGGTGGAAGAAGACTTGATACCCCCTTAATTTGGTTTACTTTCTCCCCAGTTCGTCCATCGTCGGCACCGAGAGGGGATCGCCATGACCGGGTACAACTGAAGGTTTCCAGGTCCGTCGAAGGATCCGTGACCTGACGGTGAGAGAGTGCGGCGCCTGGTGAGTAGTGAGTGCACGGCAGCAGGCACTACACCGCATCACCACCCTCTTACACCTGCATGACCAGTACTGGGAGCAGGGGCATTTCTACAGAGGAGGGGGCCCGTGTGCACCGCACCCATTGCACCCATTATAGAAACGCCAATGACTGGGAGCCTACACAGTGCAGAAACACGCAGGATACACTCTGCATACAGATAATGTACATCCAACTGAGCATCAGGTCCACTGTGTACAAATGTGTATGCTCTTTTAGAGAACGATGTATCAAACTGTCTAATGGGTAGAGAAATGGAGATGTTGCCCATTTTTCTACTCTTTAGGAGGTTTGATACAACTCCCCTTTAATCCTTCATCAAATGGATGTTTCTGTGAATGCAGATTTGATACTTTCTATAATACTGAGATAACTTTAAACTTTAAAGTTTTGTGTCTTGGTGTAACCGTGAGGTGGAGGAAACTGACAGAATGCTGATAAGATGTCAAGACTGGGCTCAACCTGCAATGCAAAACCGCAAAAGAGAATATCGAGCAAGAGGCCAGTGGGAATATAAAACAAGGCAAGCTCGAGGACGATATCTTTTTCATTTACATATTTGTTTGGAAATTTTTTACTCGATCCTTACTGCAGCTTCCCAATATTCGGTAAACTGCGCATGCGCAGAAAGGGTCGTGCAATTGCACTGTAGGAATGCAAACGCCTCTGCCTGATTGACAGGCAGAGGTCGTTCGCGAGGAGGGGCGGAGATGGCCGGCATCTCCTGGGGGCGTGTCACCACCGTTTTCCGGGAGTGACGAGGCCAAGGACTGTATCGCGAGACGCAGGTTCCTTGGCCTCGCAAGCCGCCGTGCGAGGGCAAGCTTGAGTAAGCTCAAGCTTACTCAGCCTGCCGTCGCAGATGAACGTGATGAACAGTGGTCGCGATGTTCATCCCATATGCGACTGCATCGCAAATGCAGGAAGGAGGTGCTATGCACCCCCTCCTGCATTTGCATTGCTAAGGATCGCGTTTGCAAAGCTGCTGCAATTGCTGCTGCAACACTTACTGAATTAGGCCCATTGTTTGCAAGCAAACATTTGCAATATAAAGATAGTATCTATCCTGACTAATAGGCGCAGCCAGGTTTTGTAGATTTTTCCCTGGAAATATTTGAATGATATGAAACACATCATAAATCACATCATATGAACAACATTAAGGCGAAAGCATTTATTACATTCAGTAAACGTTTTACAGTGATTGTCAGACTGAGGCCATATTTTTTCTAAATCCATTAATAATAATCATTGTCAGATAACAGAAAACCGATGTCAACAAGAAACACGGGTATATACTCTCACAGGTATATAGGGGGTAATTCCAAGTTGATCGCAGCAGGATTTTTCTTTAGCAGTTGGGCAAACCATGGCCCTCATTCCGAGTTGTTCGCTCGGTATTTTTCATCGCATCGCAATGAAAATCCGCTTAGTACGCATGCGCAATGTTCGCACTGCGACTGCGCCAAGTAACTTTGCTATGTAGAAAGTATTTTTACTCACGGCTTTTTCATCGCTCCGGCGATCGTAATGTGATTGACAGGAAATGGGTGTTACTGGGCGGAAACACGGCGTTTCAGGGGCGTGTGGCTGAAAACGCTACCGTTTCCGGAAAAAACGCAGGAGTGGCCGGAGAAACGGTGGGAGTGCCTGGGCGAACGCTGGGTGTGTTTGTGACGTCAAACAGGAACGACAAGCACTGAACTGATCGCACAGGCAGAGTAAGTCTGAAGCTACTCTGAAACTGCTAAGTAGTTAGTAATCGCAATATTGCGAATACATCGGTCGCAATTTTAAGAAGCTAAGATTCACTCCCAGTAGGCGGCGGCTTAGCGTGTGTAACTCTGCTAAATTCGCCTTGCGACCGATCAACTCGGAATGAGGGCCCATGTGCACTGCAGGGGAGGCAGATATAACATGTGCAGAGAGAGTTAGATTTGGCTGGGTTATTTTGTTTCTGTGCAGGGTAAATGCTGGCTGCTTTATTTTTACACTGCAAATTAGATTGCAGATTGAACACACCACACCCAAATCTAACTCTCTCTGCACATGTTATATCTGCCTCCCCTGCAGTGCACATGGTTTTGCCCAACTGCTAAAAAAAATCCTGCTGCGATCAACTTGGAATTACCCCCATAATTTCAGGAAGTTGTGTCTTTAAGCATTTACAGTACAGACTGTAAGCTCTTATAACCAAGGTTGTGATCGCCCTTTTGTTTTTGTTATTTTTCTTTTTATTATTTAACTTTTGCAGTAGTATGGCTATTGCTGTTTCAGAGGGTGTAGTGGAGGCGAGAAGTGAGGGAGGCCCAGCTGCCAAGTCCCATACTCTGCTTTTCTGGGCAGGGTACTGAATGTTCAGTGAAGCTTGCATCAGCCCCAGCACATGTTCAAAATGGTTCCGGTATGAATGGTCGACCATGTTATGGTCGACAGTCATTAGGTCAACCACTATTGGTCGACATTGACATGGTCGGCATGGACACATGGTCGACACATGAAAGGTCGACACATGAAAAGGTCGACATGAGTTTTTTAATTTTTTTGGGTGTCGTTTTTTGCGTAAAGTGACTGGGAACCCCAATTAGTGCACCGCGTCCCCTCGCATGGCTCGCTTCGCTCGCCATGCTTCGGGCATGGTGCCTTCGCTTCGCTCGGCACAGATTACCGTTCCAATCGTAGTCCACGTGGATCGTAAAGTATGGAAAAGATCCCCAAAAGAAAAAAAAGTTAAAAAACTCATGTCGACCTTTTAATGTGTCGACCTTTCATGTGTCGACCATTTTCATGTATCGACCATGTGTCCATGTCGACCATGTCAATGTCGACCAATAGTGGTCGACCTAATGACTGTCGACCATAACATGGTCGACCATGTGAACGGATACCGTTCAAAATAGCAGGGCGGAGGGGCCGATGGACCAGCATCCCCGGCCCTCCCTATATTTATCTATGGTGCCCAGTGATAAAGCATCGTGCTAAGCTGGGAAAGATTAACTATGGAGTGGATGAGACGACAGACCCAAGACTCCACGTAAAATTAGGCCAGATAAGAGGGTGTTACAGTAGTCCAGTCTAGAGATGACCAGTGAGTGGATGAAGGTCTTTGTTGCCTCTAGGGTGTGAACGAGTCTGATCCTGCAAATATTTCTAAGGTGGAAACGGCGTTACTGAAAAAAGTACTAAATGTGTGGTTTGAACGAGAGGGTGGAGTCAAGAATAATTTCAAGACATTGCACTTGCGGACTAGAGGAGATGGTGGTGCTGTCAATTTATAGTGAAATTGAGGGAATTTGGTTGGGTGGGAAGATGATCAGCAGGAGAGACAAGTGAGGAGAGTAGTGAAAAGATCAGAGGAGGAAAAGTAGAGCTGCATGTCATCAGCATAGAGATAATATAGGAGGTCAAAAGATCTCATAAGCTTACCTAAAGAGAATGGATAAAGGGAGACTAGGAGAGGCCCAAGAAAACAATCTTGGGGGACACCTACTGGTAGTGGGAATGAGGGAGAAGGGGAATTCTAAGATGAAACAAAGAAAGAATGATCAGAGAGGAGTACAGCCAGAAGAGAACAGTATCATGCAGACCTAGAGAGTGAAGGATTTACATGAGGAAAGTGTGGTCCACATTGCCAAAAGCAGAAGAGAGGTATGGAGAATAAGCAGAGGGCCTTGGATTTGACGGCACGAAAGTCATTCCAAACATTATTGAGGTCAGATTCTGTGGAGTGTAGAGGACAAGAGCCAGACTGAAATGAGTTAAGCTGAGAATGGGGGGAAAGAAAGACAATAAGATGGTTGTAGACAGTCTGATCAAGGAACTTGGAGGCAAAGGGGATGAGAGAGATGGGGCAATAATTAGAGAGAATGGGAACATTTTAAGAATGGGGGAGATAAAGACATACTTGAATGTAGAGGGGACAGTGCCTGATGAGAGGGAAAAATTGAAGAGATTGGGCAAGATGGGAACAGACAATGGGAGAGAGGAAGATGAGGACGTGTATGGCATCTGACATCATAATCTTAGTCTTGTGACCATCCCTGTGCGGCTGTCGGGAGGAGCCTGCTACACTGTCTCAGACTGGGAGGACCAAGGAGAAGACATCCCCGCCATCAAGGGGGGACTGGAGTCCCATGCCCGGACCGTGAGGGGGCACAGATGTCAATGATGTGGATTGTCACGCACCACAAGAAGCCATAGAGGGACAGCTCCAGCAGTATTTTGAATTTGCTCTGGCTGTGAGCCAATTGGAGCTCGCAGACCTGCAGCCAATTAGGGGCGCCTGCAGTGGCTCATGGGCAGCTCCAAATTTGGAATGCCGCTGACACTTTCTCTCCAATCCATAGCTGCCTGTTCCAGACTCCTTCCCTGTGGTGCTGCTGATTCCGGCACAGATAATGGATGCGCACATGGGGGGTAATTCAGATCTGATCGCTCGCAAGTGTTTTTTGCAGCGCTGCGATCAGGTCAGAACTGCGCATGCACTGCAATGCGCAAGCGCGTCGAACAGGTACAAAGCAAATTGTTGCTCTGCGATGGGTTTGTGCGAAGAATCCATTCGCACGGACGATCACAAGGTGATTGACAGGAAGAAGGCATTTGTGGGTGTCAACTGACCGTTTTCTGGGAGTGGTTGCACAGCTAAAATACACTTCCCGGTGGTCGACGACTATGTGAACGCAGGACTGCAAAAAAACAGCTAGCGAGCGATCAGGTCTGAATTACCCCCATGGACTGATGCGACATACGCCTCCTGCCTGGTAGGAGAAGGTGAGGCAGGCATTGCAGATTGTTTCTATAGGAGCTCTTAGGGTGGTGTAGTGATGGGTGAAGGGTCTACTTGATGGAGAAGATGATGAGGGGGGAAGAAGGGTGATGGGAGGTGGGGGAAGGGGGGCTGCCTATTCAAGCAGTCCCAGCCCCACAATTTTTGATGGCAGTACTGTTTCTGACAACATCATAATGTATGTAGCTACTGGAGGGAGCACAATGTGTGATCTGGTGGAAGAACGGGAGCACAATGTGGGATGTGGAGGAGGAAGGGGGAGCACCATGTGGGATGTGGAGGAGGAAGGGGAGCACAATGTGGGATGTGGAGGAGGAAGGGGAACACAATGTGGGATCTGAAGGAGGAACGGTAGCACAATGCGGGATGTGCAGGAGGAAGCGGAGCACAATGTGGGATGTGGAGGAGGAAGGGGAGCACAATGTGGGATGTGGAGGAGGAAGGGGAGCACAATGTGGGATGTGGAGGAGGAAGGGGAGCACAATGTGGGATGTGGAGGAGGAAGGGGAGCACAATGTGGGATCTGAAGGAGGAACGGTAGCACAATGCGGGATGTGCAGGAGGAAGCGGAGCACAATGTGGGATGTGGAGGAGGAAGGGGAGCACAATGTGGGATGTGGAGGAGGAAGGGGAGCACAATGTGGGATGTGGAGGAGGAAGGGAAGCACAATGTGGGATGTGGAGGAGGAAGGGAGCACAATGTGGGATGTGGAGGAGGAAGGGAGCACAATGTGGGCTGTGGAGGAGGAAGAGAGCACAATGTGGGATGTGGAGAAGGAAGGGGAGCACAATGTGGGATGTGGAGGAGGAAGGGAGCACAATGTGGGATGTGGAGGAGGAACGGGAGCACAATGTGGGATGTGGAGGAGGAAGGGGAGTACAATGTGGGATGTGGAGGAGGAAGGGAAGCACAATGTGGGATGTGGAGGAGGAAGGGAGCACAATGTGGGATGTGGAGGAGGAAGGGAGCACAATGTGGGCTGTGGAGGAGGAAGAGAGCACAATGTGGGATGTGGAGAAGGAAGGGGAGCACAATGTGGGATGTGGAGGAGGAACGGGAGCACAATGTGGGATGTGGAGGAGGAAGGGAGCACAATGTGGGCTGTGGAGGAGGATGGGGAGCACAATGTGGGATGTGGAGGAGGAAGGGGAGCACAATGTGGGATGTGGAGGAGGAAGGGGAGCACAATGTGGATGTGGAGAAGGAAGGGGAGCACAATGTGGATGTGGAGGAGGAAGGGGAGCACAATGTGGGATGTGGAGGAGGAAGGGGAGCACAATGTGGGATGTGGAGGAGGAAGGGGAGTACAATGTGGGATGTGGAGGAGGAAGGGAAGCACAATGTGGGATGTGGAGGAGGAAGGGAGCACAATGTGGGATGTGGAGGAGGAAGGGAGCACAATGTGGGCTGTGGAGGAGGAAGATAGCACAATGTGGGATGTGGAGAAGGAAGGGGAGCACAATGTGGGATGTGGAGGAGGAACGGGAGCACAATGTGGGATGTGGAGGAGGAAGGGAGCACAATGTGGGCTGTGGAGGAGGAAGAGAGCACAATGTGGGATGTGGAGGAGGAAGGGAGCACAATGTGGGCTGTGGAGGAGGAAGAGAGCACAATGTGGGATGTGGAGAAGGAAGGGGAGCACAATGTGGGATGTGGAGGAGGAACGGTGGCACAATGTGGGATGTGGAGGAGGAAGGGAGCACAATGTGGGCTGTGGAGGAGGATGGGGAGCACAATGTGGGATGTGGAGGAGGAAGGGGAGCACAATGTGGGATGTGGAGGAGGAAGGGGAGCACAATGTGGATGTGGAGAAGGAAGGGGAGCACAATGTGGATGTGGAGGAGGAAGGGGAGCACAATGTGGGATGTGGAGGAGGAAGGGGAGCACAATGTGGGATGTGGAGGAGGAAGGGGAGTACAATGTGGGATGTGGAGGAGGAAGGGAAGCACAATGTGGGATGTGGAGGAGGAAGGGAGCACAATGTGGGCTGTGGAGGAGGAAGAGAGCACAATGTGGGATGTGGAGAAGGAAGGGGAGCACAATGTGGGATGTGGAGGAGGAACGGGAGCACAATGTGGGATGTGGAGGAGGAAGGGAGCACAATGTGGGCTGTGGAGGAGGAAGAGAGCACAATGTGGGATGTGGAGAAGGAAGGGGAGCACAATGTGGGATGTGGAGGAGGAAGGGGAGCACAATGTGGATGTGGAGAAGGAAGGGAGCACAATGTGGGCTGTGGAGGAGGAAGAGAGCACAATGTGGGATGTGGAGAAGGAAGGGGAGCACAATGTGGGATGTGGAGGAGGAAGGGTAGCACAATGTGGGATGTGGAGGAGGAAGGGGAGCACAATGTGGGATGTGGAGGAGGAACGGGAGCACAATGTGGGATGTGGAGAAGGAAGGGGAGCACAATGTGGGCTGTGGAGGAGGAAGAGAGCACAATGTGGGATGTGGAGAAGGAAGGGGAGCACAATGTGGGATGTGGAGGAGGAAGGGTAGCACAATGTGGGATGTGGAGGAGGAAGGGGAGCACAATGTGGGATGTGGAGGAGGAAGGGGAGTACAATGTGGGATGTGGAGGAGGAAGGGGAGCACAATGTGGGATGTGGAGGAGGAAGGGAGCACAATGTGGGCTGTGGATGGGAGATGGAGAGAAAAATGCTGAATATACATGGTGGGTTGTGTGGTTAAGAGCACAGAGCACATTAATTGTAATAATATAACATATGGGCCGTGGAGCTAAAAAAACAGAAAGATGTGTGGAACATAAAAAGAAAAATTAGGAGTATGTGGTGAGAAGTGCAGTACAGAACATATAGGGGGTCATTCTGAGTTGATCGCTCGCTAGCTGTTTTTAGCAGCCATGCAAACGCTATGCCGCCTCCCACTGGGAGTGTATTTTAGCTTAGCAGAAGTGCGAACGAAAGGATCGCACAGCGACTACAAAATAATTTTGTGTAGTTTCAGAGTAGCTTCAGACCTGCTCAGCGCTTGCGATGACTTCAGACTGTTCAGTTCCTGTTTTGACGTCACAAACACGCCCTGCGTTCACCCAGCCACGCCTGCGTTTTTCCTGGCACGCCTGCGTTTTTTCGAACACTCCCTGAAAACGGTCAGTTGACACCCAGAAACGCCCCCTTCCTGTCAATCACTCTGACTGAAAAGCTTCGTAGACCTTGTGTGAAACTACATCGGCCGTTGAGAAAGTACGTCGCGCGTGCGCATTGCGCCGCATACGCATGTGCAGAAGTGCCATTTTTTGGCATCATCGTTGCGCAACGAACATTTTCATCTAGCGATCAACTCGGAATGACCCCAATAGTGGTGCACAATGCAAAACTTTGTAATACGGGGGCCGATTCAGACCGGATCGCTGGGCTGCGTTTTCTCACAGCCTGCAATCAGATCTGAACTGCGCATGCATATGTACCGCAATGCGCAGACGCGACGGACCGCAGCAACGGGGATCGCTGGTCAGCAACGGGATGGTGCGAAAATTCTGAACGCACCGGCGATCGCAAGGAGATTGACAGGAAGAGGGTGTTTGTGGGTGGCAACTGGACGTTTTCAAGGATGTCCAGGAAAACGCAGGATGGACCCAGCATTTGGTGGGAGGGTTTCTGACATCAGCTCCGGCCCCGATCATCACAGCGGCTGAGTCCTGGGCTGAGCAGAGACTGCACAAACTTATGTTTGTACAGCTCTGCAGCAAAAGTGATCGCACACCTGCACACACACAATACCCTCCCCCTGTAGGCGTCGACTACCTGATCACAGGGATGCAGAAAACGCACACCCTAGCTATCAGGTCTGAATTACCCCCACAGATACATGGAAGGACAAGACAACATGTGTGTGTATAAAGATATATATATATATATATATATATATGTGTGTATATTGTAATAAACAAAATCTTATACTTGGCCCCCAGCTGTTTGGGTGAAGTTCGGTGACAGTCAATTAGCCAGCAGAGTCAAGCCAGTGACCAGAGGCAAGAGGGGATCTGGTGCTTGGCAAGCTGAGGAGCGGCACTAATCCATGCGGGGAAACACTGGTGCAGAGTATACCCCTCTATGTCTGCAAAGGTTGACAGAGTGGCAAGGGTCCCAGTGACTACCATGGTTTTGCGCATTAGGCAAGTAAGCACGTTAGGCAAGTGCTAGGCAAGTGCTAGGGTCATAGCCCATAGTTAGGTGGTCACTATGCCCATTGGTGATTAGTTCGGACTCTAGGTCCAAGAACGTATTTACCATACCCCCCACCAACTTCCCTGCTTTGGGGACTTTCCAACTAGTGAGTCACATGTGTCCCACAGGGGGGAAAGGTTGGGGGGTAACTCTCTCACACAGGTGCACAACATCTTCATAGTGTGGGAGAGCCAGAGTAATGGAAACAAGGTTGTGGCATGAGGCCATTCCCCTTTGCACATGGCCACGCCCTCTTTTTGGGCACTCATGAAGTGAGGGCAGGCACCAGCTGAAATCTTGCCTCGGGCACCAAAATTGTCAGGGTCAGTCCTGGAGTTGAAAGTGACAAAGAGATTATACGGTTTAGAAGACTGGGAGGAGATAAAGGTTTGAAATAAGACTGTTTAAAGAAGAAAGTTGTAGCACTGTAACTCAAGAGCATCAATTTGAAATGGAGGAAGTCTGCAATGGAGTGCAATTTCCTCCACTGTCGCTCTGCAGAACACTTTTGCAGGTATCTAGTACAATTGGAATTCCAAAGTTGAGGCATGTATCTGCAAAGATGAGTAGTGACAAGAGTTAAAAAGCAAAAGTAAGGGAGCCACTGTATAGGAAAACAGCTTGGTCAGGGCAGTAGAGGGAGACAGTAGGGGAGGAGTGAGTTGAGCAGGAAGTATAAGGACATAGGGGGTCATTCCGAGTTGATCGTAGCTGTGCAAAATTTTGCACAGCTACGATCATCTTTCCTGACATGCGGGGGGACACCCAGCACAGGGCTAGCCCGCCCCACGTGTCAGTCCGGGCCCCCCCGCAGAAGTGCAAAGGCATCGCACAGCGGCGATGCCTTTGCACTTCAGAAGTAACTCCCGGCCAGCGCAGCTTTAGCGTGCTGGCCGGGGGCTACTCCTCGCTCCCTGGCCCGCAGCGGCTGCATATGACGTCATGCAGCCGCTGCAGCCTGCCCCCCGTTCGGTCCGGCCACGCCTGCGTTGGCCAAGCCGCACCTACGAAACGGCGACTAAACACCGCCATTTTGCCCCCTCCGCCCATCGATGGCCTCTGCCTGTCAATCAGGCAGAGGTGAACGCTGTCCTGCTACGGCCTTCGGCCGTCCCGCATGCGCAGGTGCACTACGGCACCGGCGCATGCGCAGCAGGGACCCGTTCGCTCTGCTGCGTTAAAACGCAGCGAGCGAATGGGTCGGAATGACCCCCATGGTGTCAATGGGGGTGAATCATCCCTGATTGCTAGGCTGCTAAAATTGTAACACTGCGATCAGATAGTCGCCGTCCAAGGGGAGTGTACGCTGAGCTGCTAAAAAAAAACCTCAGTCAGTGGACAACTGCAAATCCGTTCGCACCTCACTCACCAGTGGTTGGTTTTTACCACTGTGTGCAGCCCAGAACCTACTCCTTCAGTGCGATCAGAACGTGCTGATCGAGGCGGGAGCTAACGTCACACACCCTCCCTTAAAACGCTTGGGCACACCTGCGTTTTTCCTGACACTTACCTGAAACGGCCATTTACCACCCACAAACGTCTTTTTCATGTCAATCAGCATGCGAATGGCTGTGCGATTAGAATTTTCGCACCAGCCTGACGCTGACCGACGATGCCCGTTGTTGTTGGCCGGCACACATGCGCATTGGGGTGCATGTGCAGTTATGGCCTGATCGCCGCTGTGCGAAAACACAGTAGAGATCAGTTCCGAATCAAGCCAACTAGCCTCAAGGTTACACTTGGTGATGGCGGCCTTGTGAGGTGGAGAAGGGGTGAGGTATAAGTTAAAAGAAACAAAAATGATGGTCAGAGAAAGAGAATGGAGAATTGGTAAAGTCAGAGCTATAACAACAGTGAGTGAAGACCAGACCAAGTGAGCGCCGCCGCCCACGCACAATGGTTGCGAATTCTATAAAGCGTATCACATGGGTGCATCACACAGGGGACATTACAGGGGATTGTCCATTATATAATGGTCATCAGAGGGAGATTTGCAAGGCATAAGGTCCATCAGAGTAGTAGCTGTGCATTGTAAAATGGAAATACCCATTCTGTTGGACTAAAGTTTTTCAAAATTGACATTTTTTATTATATATTTTACTGGCTGTGTGGCTTCATATATGGCCCATTTCATGTTCAATGCAGCCCTGTTGGTGCCTGTACAGTAGAGGTAATCAGTGGTTTTTACACTTTTTTTAATCTTGGCGCCCTAGACCTTCAGACTTTTCTTCACGACACCCATAGGCAAAAAGTTTCTTATTGAGAAATGTAGAAAAATAAATACAATTATGTAAATTGTATTTATGGTGAGGGATAAGATTTGCTTCTGTTCGTCAACATATTTTATAATTGACAGCCACCAGCACTGGTTTTCTCTGTTACATTGACATACCTCCCAACATGACCCTCTCCAGTAGGGACAGAATCAGTGTCGGACTGGAGCACGAAGGGCCCACCGGGGGATGCAGTGGTAGGGGCCCATGTTTAGGGGTGTGGCCAGTCTACAGTGGGGGTGTGGCCAACCACCACCTTGATTTACCTAACCATGAGAGAATGCATGGGTGCGCCCCTTGAAATATATATAGTAAATACAGCTAGTGCATGCATACTAATGTACCAGATTAAGAACAGCAATGCACTGTAGCAAATACACAATAGTCCTGTGCAGTATAAGATAACATACTGTGGCAGGAGAGGTACTTTGCCACCTGTAAGCTACACACAGGGTCCTGGGGGTGGATGAGAAGTGTGGATGGGCCGGGTTCCCATCCATTTGGCCCAAACCAGGTCTTATAGGCTTCTTAGCCCAAGAAGCTGCTTCATCCGCCAGCACCTGGGTGCTGGGTTTAAAGCAGAGTCTCTCCCATAGGTCAGAACTTCTGAAGGCAATTAGTGTCCAGGTGATAGGCCTACTAGGGACAGTGG
Organism: Pseudophryne corroboree; assembly: GCF_028390025.1. Lineage (NCBI taxonomy): Eukaryota > Metazoa > Chordata > Amphibia > Anura > Myobatrachidae > Pseudophryne > Pseudophryne corroboree. Next base: position 757,593,440 of record NC_086448.1, read on the forward strand.
GATCCGGAGGGCTGGGCCACTAGTATCAGGATGCCGGGACCTGAAGTGTTCCTTATTTAGTAAGAGGGAGTGAGGCAGGGCCTAACCTCCCTGGTTGTTTATAGTAAAGACAGTGATCTTTGTTTTATGTATATCATTGCGTTTGAGCTACCTGAATAAAAGGTATTTGTTGTTTTTGCACAAGCCTGGAGTCGGTCGTTGGTGGATTTTTGTAGCAGAGCACATTCTAGCAAGTCTCCTGTTACAATATATATATAATGTATAATTCAAGTACACAATCTGGAACTTGATCCCTAGAGGAGGAGGGGCCCCGGGTAGTGGGGCCCACCGGTGGTTTCCTCTGTACCCCTGTGGGCCAGTCCAGCCCTGGTAGGCAAGTATGACTTAGCCTGCACAGAAACAATATAACCAGTGGTGCAAGTAGAAAAAATGTGTGCGCGCACCAAAATATGGGCGTAGTCAAATGCCACATGGGGCGTGGCCAATGAAAATGGGGGCGTTATACACATATGGGGGGGCAGATACACATATGACCCCAATAGTGCCAGATACACGTTGCCCCACAGTGCCAGATATACATTACCACTGTGCCAGATACACAAATGCCACCACTGTGCCAGATATACAATGCCCCCACGGTGCCAGATACACATTGCCCCCACGGTGCCAGATACACATTGCCCCCACAGTGCCAGATATACATTGTCCCCCTGTGCCAGATATACAATGCCCCCACAGTGCCAGATATACATTGCCCCTGTGCCAGATATACAATGCCCCCTTGTGCCAGATATACAATGCCCCACTGTGCCAGATATACAGTGCCCCCCTGTGCTAGATATACAATGCTCCACAGTGCCAGATATACATTGCCCCCCTGTGCCAGATATACAATGCCCCCACTGTGCCAGATATGCAATGCCCCACTGTGCCAGATATACAATGCCCCCCTGTGCCAGATATACAATACCCCCACAGTGCCAGATATACAATGCCCCCACAGTGCCAGATATACAATGCCCCCCTGTGCCAGATATACAATGCCCCACTGTGCCAGATATACAATGCCCCACTGTGCCAGATATACACTGCCCCCATAGTGCATGATATACATTGCCTCACTGTGCGCTCATTGCCCCCCCCCCCACCCCACCCCTTACCACTGGCTCTGTTTATTCTATGTGAGGGGAGGAGAGCGCAGCGCTGCACCTCTCCTGCCCCTCAATTCTCTTTGATGCCCGGACTCACTTTCCATCGGCGGCGGCAGGATCAATCTGAAATGAGGCGCCGGTTCGTTAGCCAAACAGAGCTTGCGGACCAGCAGCCAATCAGGAGCCGCGGCTGCTGGTCCGCAAGCTCTGATTGGCTGGGGGGGGGGCGGCACTGACATGCGGGGCGGAATAGCCCTGTGCTGAGCGTCCCCCCGTATATCAGTGTGAATGTTCGTAGCTACGATCATCTCGGAATGACCCCCATGGTTTTGCCCAACTGCTAACAAATTTGTTGCTGCGATCAACAATCAACTCTGAATTACCCCAACGGTTTGCCAATTAGAGAAAGATTTAGCGATCAGATCTGAATTAGGCCCTTAATTTGTATATTTGCAAACAAAGGCCCTCATTCCGAGTTGTTCGCTCGCAAGGCGATTTTAGCAGAGTTACACACGCTAAGCTGCCGCCTACTGGGAGTGAATCTTAGCTTCTTAAAATTGCGAACGATGTATTCGCAATATTGCGATTACAAACTACTTAGCAGTTTCTGAGTAGCTTCAACCTTACTCGGCATCTGCGATCAGTTCAGTGCTTGTCGTTCCTGGTTTGACGTCACAAACACACCCAGCGTTCGCCCAGACACTCCTCCGTTTCTCCAGACACTCCCGCGTTTTTTCCGGAAACGGTAGCGTTTTTATCCACACGCCCATAAAACGCCGTGTTTCCGCCCAGTAACACCCATTTCCTGTCAATCACACTACGATCGCCGGAGCGAAGAAAAAGCCGTGAGTAAAAATACTATCTTCATAGCAAAATTACTTGGCGCAGTCGCAGTGCGAACATTGCGCATGCGTACTAAGCAGAAAAACGCTGCGATGCGAAGAAAAATACCGAGCGAACGACTCGGAATGAGGGCCAATGTATTATAACCCCCGATCTAGCAGATGGGCTCATGCAGTAATATCTACTTAATTCAGTTAAACATACAGTATCTGATCACCTTACACTTACTGTATGCACAGTGTATTAACATTTTCTTTCAAATCTAGTGTACAAAAATCCATCTCTGCCACATAAAGACTGTATAATCACTATGGGGAATATGTATCACATTTATGATGCAGATGTAATATTTCTGGCATAAATTTGCAACGTGAAATTTTATATTTTCAAGACAATTTACAATGAAGCTCTTGCTGGGAGACGGGCTCTGATAAAAGCATGTCCCGGCGAAGAGCGGAAGTAAAGTGATAACTAGTGATGTGCACCGGAAATTTTTCGGGTTTTGTGTTTTGGTTTTGGATTCGGTTCCGCGGCCGTGTTTTGGATTCGGCCGCGTTTTGGCAAAACCTCCCTGAAATTTTTTTGTCGTATTCGGGTGTGTTTTGGATTCGGGTGTTTTAAAAAAAAAAACACCCTCAAAAACAGCTTAAATCATAGAATTTGGGGGTCATTTTGATCCCATAGTATTATTAACCTCAATAACCATAATTTACACTCATTTTCAGTCTATTCTGAACACGTCACACCTCACAATATTATTTTTAGTCCTAAAATTTGCACCGAGGTCGCTGGATGACTAAGCTAAGCGACCCAAGTGGCCGACACAAACACCTGGCCCATCTAGGAGTGGCACTGCAGTGTCAGACAGGATGGCACTTCAAAAAAATAGTCCCCAAACAGCACATGATGCAAAGAAAAAAAGAGGCGCAATGAGCTAGCTGTGTGACTAAGCTAAGCGACCCAAGTGGCCGACACAAACACCTAGCCCATCTAGGAGTGGCACTGCAGTGTCAGACAGGATGGCACTTCAAAAAAATAGTCCCCAAACAGCACATGATGCAAAGAAAAAAAGAGGTGCAATGAGGTAGCTGTGTGACTAAGCTAAGCGACCCAAGTGGCCGACACAAACACCTGGCCCATCTAGGAGTGGCACTGCAGTGTCAGACAGGATGGCACTTCAAAAAATAGTCCCCAAACAGCACATGATGCAAAGAAAAATGAAAGAAAAAAGAGAAAAAGGTGCAAGATGGAATTGTCCTTGGGCCCTCCCACCCTTATGTTGTATAAACAGGACATGCACACTTTAACAAACCCATCATTTCAGCGACAGGGTCTGCCACACAACTGTGACTGAAATAACTGGTTGGTTTGGGCCCTCACCAAAAAAGAAGCAATCAATCTCTCCTTGCACAAACTGGCTCTATAGAGCCAAGATGTCCACCTCCTCCTCATCATCCGATTCCTCACCCTTTAACTGTGTACATACCCCTCCTCACAGATTATTAATTTGTCCCCACTGGAATCCACCATCTCAGGTCCCTGTGTACTTTCTGGAGGCAATTGCTGGTGAATGTCTCCACGGAGGAACTGATTATAATTCATTTTGAATTGATTATAATTCATTTTGATGAATATCATCTTCTCCACATTTTCTGGAAGTAACCTCGTACGCCGATTGCTGACAAGGTGAGCGGCTGCACTAAACACTCTTTCGGAGTACACACTGGAGGGGGGGGCAACTTAGGTAAAATAAAGCCAGTTTGTGCTAGAGATGTGCACCGGAAATTTTTCGGGTTTTGTGTTTTGGTTTTGGGTTCGGTTCCGTGGCCGTGTTTTGGGTTCGAACGCGTTTTGGCAAAACCTCACCGAATTTTTTTTGTCGGATTCGGGTGTGTTTTGGATTCGGGTGTTTTTTTCAAAAAACCCTAAAAAACAGCTTAAATCATAGAATTTGAGGGTCATTTTGATCCCAAAGTATTATTAACCTCAATAACCATAATTTCCACTCATTTTCAGTCTATTCTGAACACCTCACACCTCACAATATTATTTTTAGTCCTAAAATTTGCACCGAGGTCGCTGGATGACTAAGCTCAGCGACCCAAGTGGCCGACACAAACACCTGGCCCATCTAGGAGTGGCACTGCAGTGTCACGCAGGATGGCCCTTCCAAAAAACACTCCCCAAACAGCACATGACGCAAAGAAAAAAAGAGGCGCAATGAGGTAGCTGTGTGAGTAAGCTAAGCGACCCTAGTGGCCGACACAAACACCTGGCCCATCTAGGAGTGGCACTGCAGTGTCAGGCCGGATGGCCCTTCCAAAAAATACTCCCCAAACAGCACATGACGCAAAGAAGAAAAAAAAGAGGCGCAATGAGGTAGCTGTGTTACTAAGATAAGTGACCCTAGTGGCCGACACAAACATCTGGCCCATCTAGGAGTGGCACTGCAGTGTCACGCAAGATGGCCCTTCCAAAAAACACTCCCCAAACAGCACATGACGCAAAGAAAAAAAGAGGCGCAATGAGGTAGCTGTGTGAGTAAGCTAAGCGACCCTAGTGGCCGACACAAACACCTGGCCCATCTAGGAGTGGCTCTGCAGTGTCAGGCCGGATGGCCCTTCCAAAAAATACTCCCCAAACAGCACATGACGCAAAGAAGAAAAAAAAGAGGCGCAATGAGGTAGCTGTGTGACTAAGATAAGCGACCCTAGTGGCCGACACAAACATCTGGCCCATCTAGGAGTGGCACTGCAGTGTCACGCAGGATGGCCCTTCCAAAAAACACTCCCCAAACAGCACATGACGCAAAGAAAAATGAAAGAAAAAAGAGGTGCAAGATGGAATTGTCCTTGGGCCCTCCCACCCACCCTGCAAGATGGAATTGTCCTTGGGCCCTCCCACCCACCCTTATGTTGTATAAACAGGACATGCACACTTTAACCAACCCATAATTTCAGTGACAGGGTCTGCCACACGATTGTGACTGAAATGACGGGTTGGTTTGGACCCCCACCAAAAAAGAAGCAATTAATCTCTCCTTGCACAAACTGGCTCTACAGAGGCAAGATGTTTACCTCATCATCATCATCCTCCGATTCATCACCATGTACATCCCCCTCCTCACAGATTATCAATTCGTCCCCACTGGAATCCACCATCACAGCTCCCTGTGTACTTTGTGGAGGCAATTGCTGCTGGTGAATGTCTCCATGGAGGAATTGATTATAATTCATTTTAATGAACATCATCTTCTCCACATTTTCTGGAAGTAACCTCGTACGCCGATTGCTGACAAGGTGAGCGGCGGCACTAAACACTCTTTCGGAGTACACACTTGTGGGAGGGCAACTTAGGTAGAATAAAGCCAGTTTGTGCAAGGGCCTCCAAATTGCCTCTTTTTCCTGCCAGTATACGTACGGACTGTCTGACGTGCCTACTTGGATGCGGTCACTCATATAATCCTCCACCATTCTTTCAATGGTGAGAGAATCATATGCAGTGACAGTAGACGACATGTCCGTAATCGTTGTCAGGTCCTTCAGTCCGGACCAGATGTCAGCATCAGCAGTCGCTCCAGACTGCCCTGCATCACCGCCAGCGGGTGGGCTCGGAATTCTGAGCCTTTTCCTCGCACCCCCAGTTGCGGGAGAATGTGAAGGAGGAGATGTTGACAGGTCGCGTTCCGCTTGACTTGACAATTTTCTCACCAGCAGTTCTTTGAACCCCTGCAGACTTGTGTCTGCCGGAAAGAGAGATACAACGTAGGTTTTAAATCTAGGATCGAGCACGGTGGCCAAAATGTAGTGCTCTGATTTCAACAGATTGACCACCCGTGAATCCTTGTTAAGCGAATTAAGGGCTCCATCCACAAGTCCCACATGCCTAGCGGAATCGCTCAGTGTTAGCTCCTCCTTCAATGTCTCCAGCTTCTTCTGCAAAAGCCTGATGAGGGGAATGACCTGACTCAGGCTGGCAGTGTCTGAACTGACTTCACGTGTGGCAAGTTCAAAAGGTTGCAGAACCTTGCACAACGTTGAAATCATTCTCCACTGCGCTTTAGACAGGTGCATTCCACCTCCTATATCGTGGTCAGTTGTATAGGCTTGAATGGCCTTTTGCTGCTCCTCCAACCTCTGAAGCATATAGAGGGTTGAATTCCACCTCGTTACCACTTCTTGCTTCAGATGATGGCAGGGCAGGTTCAGGCGTTTTTGGTGTTGCTCCAGTCTTCTGTACGTGGTGCCTGTACGTCGAAAGTGTCCCGCAATTCTTCTGGCCACCGACAGCATCTCTTGCACGCCCCTCTCGTTTTTTAAATAATTCTGCACCACCAAATTCAAGGTATGTGCAAAACATGGGACGTGCTGGAATTTGCCCATATTTAATGCACACACAATATTGCTGGCGTTGTCCGATGCCACAAATCCACAGGAGAGTCCAATTGGGGTAAGCCATTCTGCGATGATCTTCCTCAGTTGCCGTAAGAGGTTTTCAGCTGTGTGTGTATTCTGGAAAGCGGTGATACAAAGCGTAGCCTGCCTAGGAAAGAGTTGGCGTTTGCGAGATGCTGCTACTGGTGCCGCCGCTGCTGTTCTTGCGGCGGGAGTCAATACATCTACCCAGTGGGCTGTCACAGTCATATAGTCCTGAGTCTGCCCTGCTCCACTTGTCCACATGTCCGTGGTTAAGTGGACATTGGGTACCTAGAGATGAGCGCCGGAAATTTTTCGGGTTTTGTGTTTTGGTTTTGGGTTCGGTTCCGCGGCCGTGTTTTGGGTTCGACCGCGTTTTGGCAAAACCTCACCGAATTTTTTTTGTCGGATTCGGGTGTGTTTTGGATTCGGGTGTTTTTTTCAAAAAACCCTAAAAAACAGCTTAAATCATAGAATTTGGGGGTAATTTTGATCCCAAAGTATTATTAACCTCAAAAAACATAATTTACACTCATTTTCAGCCTATTCTGAACACATCACACCTCACAATATTATTTTTAGTCCTAAAATTTGCACCGAGGTCGCTGTGTGAGTAAGATAAGCGACCCTAGTGGCCGACACAAACACCGGGCCCATCTAGGAGTGGCACTGCAGTGTCACGCAGGATGGCCCTTCCAAAAAACCCTCCCCAAACAGCACATGACGCAAAGAAAAAAAGAGGCGCAATGAGGTAGCTGACTGTGTGAGTAAGATTAGCGACCCTAGTGGCCGACACAAACACCGGGCACATCTAGGAGTGGCACTGCAGTGTCACGCAGGATGTCCCTTCCAAAAAACCCTCCCCAAACAGCACATGACGCAAAGAAAAAAAGAGGCGCAATGAGGTAGCTGACTGTGTGAGTAAGATTAGCGACCCTAGTGGCCGACACAAACACCGGGCCCATCTAGGAGTGGCACTGCAGTGTCACGCAGGATGTCCCTTCCAAAAAACCCTCCCCAAACAGCACATGACGCAAAGAAAAAAAGAGGCGCAATGAGGTAGCTGACTGTGTGAGTAAGATTAGCGACCCTAGTGGCCGACACAAACACCGGGCCCATCTAGGAGTGGCACTGCAGTGTCACGCAGGATGTCCCTTCCAAAAAACCCTCCCCAATCAGCACATGATGCAAAGAAAAAGAAAAGAAAAAAGAGGTGCAAGATGGAATTATCCTTGGGCCCTCCCACCCACCCTTATGTTGTATAAACAAAACAGGACATGCACACTTTAACCAACCCATCATTTCAGTGACAGGGTCTGCCACACGACTGTGACTGATATGACGGGTTGGTTTGGACCCCCCCCAAAAAAGAAGCAATTAATCTCTCCTTGCACAAACTGGCTCTACAGAGGCAAGATGTCCACCTCATCTTCACCCTCCGATATATCACCGTGTACATCCCCCTCCTCACAGATTATCAATTCGTCCCCACTGGAATCCACCATCTCAGCTCCCTGTGTACTTTGTGGAGGCAATTGCTGCTGGTCAATGTCTCCGCGGAGGAATTGATTATAATTCATTTTAATGAACATCATCTTCTCCACATTTTCTGGATGTAACCTCGTACGCCGATTGCTGACAAGGTGAGCGGCGGCACTAAACACTCTTTCGGAGTACACACTTGTGGGAGGGCAACTTAGGTAGAATAAAGCCAGTTTGTGCAAGGGCCTCCAAATTGCCTCTTTTTCCTGCCAGTATAAGTACGGACTGTGTGACGTGCCTACTTGGATGCGGTCACTCATATAATCCTCCACCATTCTATCAATGTTGAGAGAATCATATGCAGTGACAGTAGACGACATGTCCGTAATCGTTGTCAGGTCCTTCAGTCCGGACCAGATGTCAGCATCAGCAGTCGCTCCAGACTGCCCTGCATCACCGCCAGCGGGTGGGCTCGGAATTCTGAGCCTTTTCCTCGCACCCCCAGTTGCGGGAGAATGTGAAGGAGGAGATGTTGACAGGTCGCGTTCCGCTTGACTTGACAATTTTGTCACCAGCAGGTCTTTCAACCCCAGCAGACCTGTGTCTGCCGGAAAGAGAGATCCAAGGTAGGCTTTAAATCTAGGATCGAGCACGGTGGCCAAAATGTAGTGCTCTGATTTCAACAGATTGACCACCCGTGAATCCTTGTTAAGCGAATTAAGGGCTGCATCCACAAGTCCCACATGCCTAGCGGAATCGCTCCGTGTTAGCTCCTTCTTCAATGCCTCCAGCTTCTTCTGCAAAAGCCTGATGAGGGGAATGACCTGACTCAGGCTGGCAGTGTCTGAACTGACTTCACGTGTGGCAAGTTCAAAGGGCATCAGAACCTTGCACAACGTTGAAATCATTCTCCACTGCACTTGAGACAGGTGCATTCCATCTCCTATATCGTGCTCAATTGTATAGGCTTGAATGGCCTTTTGCTGCTCCTCCAACCTCTGAAGCATATAGAGGGTTGAATTCCACCTCGTTACCACTTCTTGCTTCAGATGATGGCAGGGCAGGTTCAGTAGTTTTTGGTGGTGCTCCAGTCTTCTGTACGTGGTGCCTGTACGCCGAAAGTGTCCCGCAATTTTTCTGGCCACCGACAGCATCTCTTGCACGCCCCTGTCGTTTTTAAAAAAATTCTGCACCACCAAATTCAAGGTATGTGCAAAACATGGGACGTGCTGGAATTTGCCCATATTTAATGCACACACAATATTGCTGGCGTTGTCCGATGCCACAAATCCACAGGAGAGTCCAATTGGGGTAAGCCATTCCGCGATGATCTTCCTCAGTTGCCGTAAGAGGTTTTCAGCTGTGTGCGTATTCTGGAAAGCGGTGATACAAAGCGTAGCCTGCCTAGGAAAGAGTTGGCGTTTGCGAGATGCTGCTACTGGTGCCGCCGCTGCTGTTCTTGCGGCGGGAGTCCATACATCTACCCAGTGGGCTGTCACAGTCATATAGTCCTGACCCTGCCCTGCTCCACTTGTCCACATGTCCGTGGTTAAGTGGACATTGGGTACAACTGCATTTTTTAGGACACTGGTGAGTCTTTTTCTGACGTCCGTGTACATTCTCGGTATCGCCTGCCTAGAGAAGTGGAACCTAGATGGTATTTGGTAACGGGGGCACACTGCCTCAATAAATTGTCTAGTTCCCTGTGAACTAACGGCGGATACCGGACGCACGTCTAACACCAACATAGTTGTCAAGGACTCAGTTATCCGCTTTGCAGTAGGATGACTGCTGTGATATTTCATCTTCCTCGCAAAGGACTGTTGAACAGTCAATTGCTTACTGGAAGTAGTACAAGTGGGCTTACGACTTCCCCTCTGGGATGACCATCGACTCCCAGCGGCAACAACAGCAGCGCCAGCAGCAGTAGGCGTTACACGCAAGGATGCATCGGAGGAATCCCAGGCAGGAAAGGACTCGTCAGACTTGCCAGTGACATGGCCTGCAGGACTATTGGCATTCCTGGGGAAGGAGGAAATTGACACTGAGGGAGTTGGTGGGGTGGTTTGCGTGAGCTTGGTTACAAGAGGAAGGGATTTACTGGTCAGTGGACTGCTTCCGCTGTCACCCAAAGTTTTTGAACTTGTCACTGACTTATTATGAATGCGCTGCAGGTGACGTATAAGGGAGGATGTTCCGAGGTGGTTAACGTCCTTACCCCTACTTATTACAGCTTGACAAAGGGAACACACGGCTTGACACCTGTTGTCCGCATTTCTGGTGAAATACCTCCACACCGAAGAGCTGATTTTTTTGGTATTTTCACCTGGCATGTCAACGGCCATATTCCTCCCACGGACAACAGGTGTCTCCCCGGGTGCCTGACTTAAACAAACCACCTCACCATCAGAATCCTCCTGGTCAATTTCCTCCCCAGCGCCAGCAACACCCATATCCTCCTCATCCTGGTGTACTTCAACACTGACATCTTCAATCTGACTATCAGGAACTGGACTGCGGGTGCTCCTTCCAGCACTTGCAGGGGGCATGCAAATAGTGGAAGGCGCATGCTCTTCACGTCCAGTGTTGGGAAGGTCAGGCATCGCAAACGACACAATTGGACTCTCCTTGTGGATTTGGGATTTCAAAGAACGCACAGTTCTTTGCGGTGCTTTTGCCAGCTTGAGTCTTTTCAGTTTTCTAGCGAGAGGCTGAGTGCTTCCATCCTCATGTGAAGCTGAACCACTAGCCATGAACATAGGCCAGGGCCTCAGCCGTTCCTTGCCACTCCGTGTGGTAAATGGCATATTGGCAAGTTTACGCTTCTCCTCCGACAATTTTATTTTAGGTTTTGGAGTCCTTTTTTTTCTGATATTTGGTGTTTTGGATTTGACATGCTCTGTACTATGACATTGGGCATCGGCCTTGGCAGACGACGTTGCTGGCATTTCATCGTCTCGGCCATGACTAGTGGCAGCAGCTTCAGCACGAGGTGGAAGTGGATCTTGATCTTTCCCTAATTTTGGAACCTCAACTTTTTTGTTCTCCATATTTTATAGGCAGAACTAAAAGGCACCTCAGGTAAACAATGGAGATGGATGGATTGGATACTAGTATACAATTATGGACGGACTGCCACGGTTAGGTGGTATAAAAAAACCACGGTTAGGTGGTATATATTATAATAATAATACAATTATGGATGGACGGACTGCCTGCCGACTGCCGACACAGAGGTAGCCACAGCCGTGAACTACCGCACTGTACACTGGTTGATAAAGAGATAGTAGTATACTCGTAACAACTAGTATGACACTATGACGACGGTATAAAGAATGGAAAAAAAACCACGGTTAGGTGGTATATATTATAATAATAATACAATTATGGATGGACGGACTGCCTGCCGACTGCCGACACAGAGGTAGCCACAGCCGTGAACTACCGCACTGTACACTGGTTGATAAAGAGATAGTAGTATACTCGTAACAACTAGTATGACACTATGACGACGGTATAAAGAATGAAAAAAAAACCACGGTTAGGTGGTATATATTATAATAATAATACAATTATGGATGGACGGACTGCCTGCCGACTGCCGACACAGAGGTAGCCACAGCCGTGAACTACCGCACTGTACACTGGTTGATAAAGAGATAGTAGTATACTCGTAACAACTAGTATGACACTATGACGACGGTATAAAGAATGAAAAAAAAACCACGGTTAGGTGGTATATATTATAATAATAATACAATTATGGATGGACGGACTGCCTGCCGACTGCCGACACAGAGGTAGCCACAGCCGTGAACTACCGCACTGTACACTGGTTGATAAAGAGATAGTAGTATACTCGTAACAATTAGGATGACACTATGACGGTATAAAGAATGAAAAAAAAAACCACGGTTAGGTGGTAGGTATATAATAATAAATAATACAATTCTGGTCGGACGGACTGCCTGCCGTGTGCCGACACAGAGGTAGCCACAGCCGTGAACTACCGCACTGTACACTGGTTGATAAAGAGATAGTAGTATACTCGTAACAATTAGGATGACACTATGACGGTATAAAGAATGAAAAAAAAAACCACGGTTAGGTGGTAGGTATATAATAATAAATAATACAATTCTGGTCGGACGGACTGCCTGCCGTGTGCCGACACAGAGGTAGCCACAGCCGTGAACTACCGCACTGTACACTGGTTGATAAAGAGATAGTAGTATACTCGTAACAATTAGGATGACACTATGACGGTATAAAGAATGAAAAAAAAAACCACGGTTAGGTGGTAGGTATATAATAATAAATAATACAATTCTGGTCGGACGGACTGCCTGCCGTGTGCCGACACAGAGGTAGCCACAGCCGTGAACTACCGCACTGTACACTGGTTGATAAAGAGATAGTAGTATACTCGTAACAATTAGGATGACACTATGACGGTATAAAGAATGAAAAAAAAAACCACGGTTAGGTGGTAGGTATATAATAATAAATAATACAATTCTGGTCGGACGGACTGCCTGCCGTGTGCCGACACAGAGGTAGCCACAGCCGTGAACTACCGCACTGTACACTGGTTGATAAAGAGATAGTAGTATACTCGTAACAATTAGGATGACACTATGACGGTATAAAGAATGAAAAAAAAACCACGGTTAGGTGGTAGGTATATAATAATAAATAATACAATTCTGGTCGGACGGACTGCCTGCCGTGTGCCGACACAGAGGTAGCCACAGCCGTGAACTACCGCACTGTACACTGGTTGATAAAGAGATAGTAGTATACTCGTAACAATTAGGATGACACTATGACGGTATAAAGAATGAAAAAAAAACCACGGTTAGGTGGTAGGTATATAATAATAAATAATACAATTCTGGTCGGACGGACTGCCTGCCGTGTGCCGACACAGAGGTAGCCACAGCCGTGAACTACCGCACTGTACACTGGTTGATAAAGAGATAGTAGTATACTCGTAACAATTAGGATGACACTATGACGGTATAAAGAATGAAAAAAAAAACCACGGTTAGGTGGTAGGTATATAATAATAAATAATACAATTCTGGTCGGACGGACTGCCTGCCGTGTGCCGACACAGAGGTAGCCACAGCCGTGAACTACCGCACTGTACACTGGTTGATAAAGAGATAGTAGTATACTCGTAACAATTAGGATGACACTATGACGGTATAAAGAATGAAAAAAAAAACCACGGTTAGGTGGTAGGTATATAATAATAAATAATACAATTCTGGTCGGACGGACTGCCTGCCGTGTGCCGACACAGAGGTAGCCACAGCCGTGAACTACCGCACTGTACACTGGTTGATAAAGAGATAGTAGTATACTCGTAACAATTAGGATGACACTATGACGGTATAAAGAATGAAAAAAAAACCACGGTTAGGTGGTAGGTATATAATAATAAATAATACAATTCTGGTCGGACGGACTGCCTGCCGTGTGCCGACACAGAGGTAGCCACAGCCGTGAACTACCGCACTGTACTGTGTCTGCTGCTAATATAGACTGGTTGATATTTAAAGAGATATTAGTAGTATACAACAATACTATACTGGTGGTCAGGCACTGGTCACCACTCCTGCAGCAAAAGTGTGCACTGTTAATTAATATAATTGTACTCCTGGCTCCTGCTAACAACCTGCAGTGCTCCCCAGTCTCCCCCACAATTAATTATAAGCTTTTAATTTATACATTGATGACTGTGCAGCACACTGGGCTGAGCTGAGTGCACACAGACTGAGTCACACTGTGTGACTGACTGTGCTGTGTATCGTTTTTTTTTTCAGGCAGAGAACGGATATAGCAGAGAGAAGTGAACGGATATATTATATTAAATAAAAGTTAACTAGCAACTGCACTGGTCACTGACTGTGGTAAACTAACTCTGTCTGCGACTCTGCACAATCTCTCTCTCTCTATCTAATCTATCTCTATTCTAATGGAGAGGACGCCAGACACGTCCTCTCCCTATCAATCTCAATGCACGAGTGAAAATGGCGGCGACGCGCGGCTCCTTATATAGAATCCGAGTCTCGCGATAGAATCCGAGCCTCGCGAGAATCCGACAGCGTCATGATGACGTTCGGGCGCGCTCGGGTTAACCGAGCAAGGCGGGAAGATCCGAGTCGCTCGGACCCGTGAAAAAAAACATGAAGTTCGGGCGGGTTCGGATTCCGAGGAACCGAACCCGCTCATCTCTAGGTACAACTGCATTTTTTAGGACACTGGTGAGTCTTTTTCTGAGGTCTGTGCAGAGCCGGATTAAGGGGGGAGCCCAGGGGACACATTACCCTGGGCCCCCCAAATTTAAGGGCCCCCCGTGCCTGCTGTGAAGCACTGGCAGTTTTGCATCATTTTTTTTTTTTTTTATGAAGTTCAGCAAACTGTTTCAGAGACGGAGACAGCCTTATCTCCATCTCTGCACCCGGCGGGACCACCCACAGGCACTAACGAGCTGCCGAGAACTCTCCTCACAGAGAGCTCTGATCAGCAGAGCTCTCTGTACTGGACACATGAGTCACAGTGGAAGGAGCTGCTGAGCATGTGCAGCAGCAGCAGCAGCTCCTGTGCGTAACTAACTCAGTCAGAATCTCCTTCTCCTCTCTTAAATTGGTTAGTGCTGTGTGTGTGTGTTTCTGTGGATATGCTGTTTATTTGTAGGTATGGTGTGTGTGTGTGTGTGTGTGTGTGTGTGTGTGTGTGTGTGTGTGTGTTTGTAGGTGTGTATGCATGCTGATTGTGTGTATGTGTGTGTGTTTGTAGGTGTGTAGTGTGTGTGTGTGTGTGTGTGTGTGTGTGTGTGTATGCATGCTGATTGTGTGTGTGTGTGTGTGTTTGTAGGTGTGTAGTGTGTGTGTGTATGTACTGTATGCATGCTGTGTGTGTGTGTGTGTGTGTGTGTGTGTGTGTGTGTGTGTGTGTTTGTAGGTGTGTAGTGTGTGTGTATGCATGCTGATTGTGGTGCGTGTGTGTATGTATGTATGTACTGTATGTGTGTGGATGTTTTGTGTGGCTGTATGCTGTGTGGATGTAGGTATACTGTGTGTGTATGTTAACAGTTTTCTTCTTGTAGTACTATAGGGTTTAAGATTAGTTGATATACTTCATTTTGTGACAGGCAGATTATACAATCCTGCACTGTTGTAACCATCAGCTTGCCTATCCCTAGACGCAAGCAGATCATGCCCCCACATAATACTATCACCACCTACTGTGTGACAGGTTTGCGGTGACCCTGTGCCTCGCAGACTAGCCACAACGTCCAATCCTCTGAGTCTAGCTGAGCACTACAGTGTGATATATTGTTTTTTTACAGTGTATACATACGCAAATTTTCTGTTGAATAATATGTGCTATATGTTGTTACTGCCTCTAACAGCTGTCTTCTTATACTTTTATCTATCCTATATATATATATATATATATATATATATATATACGTGCACACACATGTAAGGTACATCCCCTTCCTATATACACTATATTTAGTCCTGGGGCCCCCCTTGTCTAAAGTACCCCGGGCCCCCTGGAGCCTTAATCCGGCCCTGGGTCTGTGTACATTTTCGGTATCGCCTGCCTAGAGAAATGGAACCTAGATGGTATTTGGTACCGGGGACACAGTACCTCAATCAAGTCTATAGTTGGCTCTGCAGTAATGATGGATACCGGAACCACGTTTCTCACCGCCCAGGATGCCAAGGCCTCAGTTATCCGCTTTGCAGCAGGATGACTGCTGTGATATTTCATCTTCCTCGCAAAGGACTGTTGGACAGTCAATTGCTTGGTGGAAGTAGTAAAAATGGTCTTACGACTTCCCCTCTGGGATGACCATCGACTCCCAGCAGCAACAACAGCAGCGCCAGCAGCAGTAGGCGTTACACTCAAGGATGCATCGGAGGAATCCCAGGCAGGAGAGGACTCGTCAGAATTGCCAGTGACATGGCCTGCAGGACTATTGGCATTCCTGGGGAAGGAGGAAATTGACACTGAGGGAGTTGGTGGGGTGGTTTGCGTGAGCTTGGTTACAAGAGGAAGGGATTTACTGGTCAGTGGACTGCTTCCGCTGTCGCCCAAAGTTTTTGAACTTGTCACTGACTTATGATGAATGCGCTGCAGGTGACGTATAAGGGAGGATGTTCCGAGGTGGTTAACGTCCTTACCCCTACTTATTACAGCTTGACAAAGGCAACACACGGCTTGACACCTGTTGTCCGCATTTGTGTTGAAATACTTCCACACCGAAGAGCTGATTTTTTTGGTATTTTCACCAGGCATGTCAATGGCCATATTCCTCCCACGGACAGCAGGTGTCTCCCCGGGTGCCTGACTTAAACAAACCACCTCACCATCAGAATCCTCCTTGTCAATTTCCTCCCCAGCGCCAGCAACACCCATATCCTCCTCATCCTGGTGTACTTCAACACTGACATCTTCAATCTGACTATCAGGAACTGGACTGCGGGTGCTCCTTCCAGCACTTGCAGGGGGCGTGCAAATGGTGGAAGGCGCATGCTCTTCACGTCCAGTGTTGGGAAGGTGAGGCATCGCAACCGACACAATTGGACTCTCCTTGTGGATTTGTGATTTCGAAGAACGCACAGTTCTTTGCTGTGCTTTTGCCAGCTTAAGTCTTTTCATTTTTCTAGCGAGAGGCTGAGTGCTTCCATCCTCATGTGAAGCTGAACCACTAGCCATGAACATAGGCCAGGGCCTCAGCCGTTCCTTGCCACTCCGTGTGGTAAATGGCATATTGGCAAGTTTACGCTTCTCCTCCGACGATTTTATTTTAGATTTTTGAGTCCTTTTTTTACTGATATTTTGTGTTTTGGATTTTACATGCTCTGTACTATGACATTGGGCATCGGCCTTGGCAGACGACGTTGATGGAATTTCATCGTCTCGGCCATGACTAGTGGCAGCAGCTTCAGCACGAGGTGGAAGTGGATCTTGATCTTTCCCTATTTTTGGAACCTCAACATTTTTGTTCTCCATATTTTAATAGGCACAACTAAAAGGCACCTCAGGTAAACAATGGAGATGGATGGATACTAGTATACTTATGGATGACGAGTGACTGACGACACAGAGGTAGCTACAGCCGTGGACTACCGTCTTGCGTCTGCTAGTATAGAGATGATAAAGATGATAGAGATGAACAAAAAAAAATATAACACTACTGCAGGTAAATATTTATATAATATAATGAATGACGGACCTGCTGGACACTGTCAGCAGAATGCGTTTATAGAATAAAAAAAAAAACACCACAGGAGTGTTTAACTTTTTCAGGCAGACAATATACTGGTGGTCACTGGTCAGTCACACTGGCAGCAAAAGTGTGCACTGTACTCCTGCTATAACTGCACCCCAGTCTCCCCCACAATTCAGCTGTGTGAGCAGTGAGCACTCAGCACAGTCAGATATACATATAGATGATATTATCATGCAGCACACTGAGGCTGAGTACAGATATGGTATGTGACTGTGTATCGTTTTTTTTCAGGCAGAGAACGGATTATATTAAATAATAAATAAAACTGGTGGTGGTCACTAGTAACTACAGCAAAACTCTGCACTCTGAGTACTCCCTAATGCTCCCCAAAATTACTAAGTAATCAACTCAAGTGTCTCTATCTATTCTAACAGAGAGGACGCCAGCCACGTCCTCTCCCTATCAATCTCAATGCACGTGTGAAAATGGCGGCGACGCGCGGCTCCTTATATAGAATCCGAGTCTCGCGATAGAATACGAGCCTCGCGAGAATCCGACAGCGGGATGATGATGTTCGGGCGCGCTCGGGTTAGCCGAGCAAGGCGGGAAGATCCGAGTCTGCCTCGGACCCGTGTAAAAAGGCTGAAGTTCGGGGGGGTTCGGATTCCGAGGAACCGAACCCGCTCATCTCTAGTTTGTGCAAGGGCCTCCGAATTGCCTCTTTTTCCTGCCAGTATACGTACGGACTGTCTGACGTGCCTACTTGGATGCAGTCACTCATATAATCCTCCACCATTCTTTCAATGATGAGAGAATCATATGCAGTGACAGTAGACGACATGTCAGTAATCGTTGGCAGGTCCTTCAGTCCGGACCAGATATCAGCACTCGCTCCAGACTGCCCTGCATCACCGCCAGCGGGTGGGCTCGGAATTCTTAGCCTTTTCCTCGCAGCCCCAGTTGCGGGAGAATGTGAAGGAGGAGCTGTTGACGGGTCACGTTCCGCTTGACTTGACAATTTTCTCACCAGCAGGTCTTTGAACCTCTGCAGACTTGTGTCTGCCGGAAAGAGAGATACAACGTAGGTTTTAAATCGAGGATTGAGCACGGTGGCCAAAATGTAGTGCTCTGATTTCAACAGATTGACCACCCGTGAATCCTGGTTAAGCGAATTAAGAGCTCCATCCACAAGTCCCACATGCCTAGCGGAATCGCTCTGTTTTAGCTCCTCCTTCAATCTCTCCAGCTTCTTCTGCAAAAGCCTGATGAGGGGAATGACCTGACTCAGGCTGGCAGTGTCTGAACTGACTTCACGTGTGGCAAGTTCAAAGGGTTGCAGAACCTTGCACAACGTTGAAATCATTCTCCACTGCGCTTGAGTCAGGTGCATTCCCCCTCCTTTGCCTATATCGTAGGTAGCTGTATAGGCTTGAATGGCCTTTTGCTGCTCCTCAATCCTCTGAAGCATATAGAGGGTTGAATTCCACCTCGTTACCACCTCTTGCTTCAGATGATGGCAGGGCAGGTTCAGGAGTGTTTGCTGGTGCTCCAGTCTTCGGCTGAATGCCGAAAGTGACCCGCAATTCTTCAGGCCACCGACAGCATCTCTTGCATGCCCCTGTCGTTTTTTTAAATAATTCTGCACCACCAAATTCAATGTATGTGCAAAACATGGGACGTGCTGGAATTTGCCCAGATGTAATGCATGCACAATATTGGTGGCGTTGTCCGATGTCACAAATCCCCAGGAGAGTCCAATTGGGGTAAGCCATTCTGCGATGATGCTCCTCAGTTTCCGTAGGAAGTGGTCAGCTGTGTGCCTTTTATGGAAAGCGGTGATACAAAGCGTAGCCTGCCTAGGAACGAGTTGGCGTTTGCGAGATGCTGCTGCTGGTGCCGCCGCTGCTGTTCTTGCTGCGGGAGGCAATACATCTACCCAGTGGGCTTTCACAGTCATATAGTCCTAAGTCTGCCCTGCTCCACTTGCCCACATGTCCGTGGTTAAGTGGACATTGGGTACAACTGCATTTTTTAGGACACTGGTGACTCTTTTTCTGACGTCTGTGTACATTTTCGGTATCGCCTGCCTAGAGAAATGGAACCTAGATGGTATTTGGTACCGGGGACACAGTACCTCAATCAATTCTCTAGTTCCCTGTGAATTAACGGTGGATACCAGAAACACGTTTCTCACCACCCAGGCTGCCAAGGCCTGAGTTATCCGCTTTGCAGCAGGATGACTGCTGTGATATTTCATCTTCCTCGCAAAGGACTGTTGGACAGTCAATTGCTTACTGGAAGTTGTACAAGTGGTCTTTCGACTTCCCCTCTGGGATGACGATCGACTCCCAGCAGCAACAACAGCAGCGCCAGCAGCAGTAGGCGTTACACTCAAGGATGCATCGGATGAATCCCAGGCAGGAGAGGACTCGTCAGACTTGACAGTGACATGGCCTGCAGGACTATTGGCTTTCCTGTCTAAGGAGGAAATTGACACTGAGGGAGTTGGTGGTGTGGTTTGCAGGAGCTTGGTTACAAGAGGAAGGGATTTAGTTGGCAGTGGACTGCTTCCGCTGTCACCCAAAGTTTTTGAACTTGTCAATGACTTCTGATGAATGCGCTCCAGGTGACGTATAAGGGAGGATGTTCCTAGGTGGTTAACATCCTTACCCCTACTTATTACAGCTTGACAAAGGCAACACACGGCTTGACACCTGTTGTCCGCATTTCTGTTGAAATAATTCCACACCGAAGAGGTGATTTTTTTTGTATTTTGACCAGGCATGTCAATGGCCATATTCGTCCCACGGACAACAGGTGTCTCCCCGGGTGCCTGACTTAAACAAACCACCTCACCATCAGAATCCTCCTTGTCAATTTCCTCCCCAGCACCAGCAACACCCATATACTCATCCTGGTGTACTTCAACAGTGACATCTTCAATTTGACTATCAGGAACTGGACTGCGGGTGTTCCTTCCAGCACTTGCAGGGGGCGTGCAAATGGTGGAAGGCACCACCTCTTCCCGTCCAGTGTTGGGAAGGTATGGCATCACAACCGACACAATTGGACTCTCCTTGGGGATTTGTGATTTAGAAGAACGCAGTTCTTTGCTGTGCTTTTGCCATCTTAACTCTTTTAAGTTTTCTAGCAGGAGGACGAGTGCTTCCATCCTCATGTGAAGCTGAACCACTAGCCATGAACATAGGCCAGGCCCTCAGCCGTTCCTTGCCACTCCGTGTCGTAAATGACACATTGGCAAGTTTACGCTTCTCCTCAGACGATTTTGATTTAGATTTTTGGGTCATTTTACTGAGCTTTATTTTTTTGGATTTTACATGCTCTCTACTATGACATTGGGCATCGGCCTTTGCAGACGACGTTGATGGCATTTCATCGTCTCGGCCATGACTAGTGGCAGCAGCTTCAGCACGAGGTGGAAGTGGATCTTGATCTTTCCCTATTTTACCCTCCACATTTTTGTTCTCCATTTTTTAATGTGTGGAATTATATGCCAGTAATATATCAATAGCAATGGCCTACTACTATATATACTGCGCACAACTGAAATGCACCACATTTATGGATGGATAGTATACTTGACGACACAGAGGTAGGTAGAGCAGTGGCCTACTGTACCGTACTGCTATATATTATATACTGGTGGTCAGCAAACTGTGCAAAACTGAAATGCACCACAGGTATGGATGGATAGTATACTTGACGACACAGAGGTAGGTAGAGCAGTGGCCTACTGTACCGTACTGCTATATATTATATACTGGTGGTCAGCATACTGTGCAAAACTGAAATGCACCACAGGTATGGATGGATAGTATACTTGACGACACAGAGGTAGGTAGAGCAGTGGCCTACTGTACCGTACTGCTATATATTATATACTGGTGGTCAGCAAACTGTGCAAAACTGAAATGCTCCACAGGTATGGCTGGATAGTATACTTGACGACACAGAGGTAGGTAGAGCAGTGGCCTCCTGTACTGTACTGCTATTTTTTATATACTGGTGGTCAGCAAACTGTGCAAAACTGAAATGCACCACAGGTATGGATGGATAGTATACTTGACAACACAGAGGTAGGTAGAGCAGTGGCCTACTGTACCGTACTGCTATATATTATATACTGGTGGTCAGCAAACTGTGCAAAACTGAAATGCACCACAGGTATGGATGGATAGTATACTTGACGACACAGAGGTAGGTAGAGCAGTGGCCTTCTGTACCGTACTGCTATATATTATATACTGGTGGTCAGCAAACTGTGCAAAACTGAAATGCACCACAGGTATGGATGGATAGTATACTTGACGACACAGAGGTAGGTAGAGCAGTGGCCTACTGTACCGTACTGCTATATATTATATACTGGTGGTCAGAAAACTGTGCAAAACTGAAATGCACGACAGGTATGAATGGATAGTATACTTGACGACACAGAGGTAGGTAGAGCAGTGGCCTTCTGTACCGTACTGCTATATATTATATACTGGTGGTCATCAAACTGTGCAAAACTGAAATGCACCACAGGTATGGATGGATAGTATACTTGACGACACAGAGGTAGGTAGAGCAGTGGCCTACTGTACCGTACTGCTATATATTATATACTGGTGGTCAGCAAACTGTGCAAAACTGAAATGCACCACAGGTATGGATGGGATAGTATACTTGACGACACAGAGGTAGAGCAGTGGACTACTGTACCGTACTGCTATATGTATAGTTATACTGGTGGTCAGCAAAATTCTGCACTGTCCTCCTACTATATATTACAATGCAGCACAGATATGGAGCGTTTTTCAGGCAGAGAATGTATAATACTGGTGGTCACTGGTCAGCACCCGTCGGACCCGTGCAAAAAAAGGTGAAGTTCGGGCGGGTTCGGATCCCGAGGATCCGAACCCGCTCATCACTAGTGATAACTTACACACTCTCTCTGCTTTCTGGCATCCCTCAAATATGGAATGATCATTGTGCCCTATATGATATGCCTTCTTAGTAAATTACAAACAAGCATGATAATCACTTTCCACACATTTTGGCTTTGCTGACTGTCCCCTTAATGTTTTGTTATCAGCACCAGCAGTCTCACACCACTCCCCTTCTCTCTTCTGATCTTTTTCAGCAGCTGTCATTTTGTCATCTTTCCTGTAAGTAAAATTAAACAGTCTCTGTGGCAGAAAACTCAGCGTTTATCGTGAATGCAGTCCTAACTGAGTGAGGGTTGTTTTAGAATCACTGGGCCTAGTACAGAGCTAAAGGCAGCGGTTCTCAAACTGTGTGCCATAGCTCCCTGGGGTTTCTCAGGACACTTGCAGGGGTGCCTCGGATTGGTGGTCCAGGACCAATTAAAATTATGATCAGTGCATACCTCCCAACATGACCCTCTCCAAGAGGGACAGAATGCTCTGCTTCTGGACTTCCCTCTTAATTTATGATTGTCTGCACCTATGTTGAACAGGTTAATGGATAAGAAAGGTGTTTCAGCACAGGTGATGGCAATCATAAATTAAGAGGAAAGTCCAGGAGCAGAGCATTCTGTCCAGGGTCGGACTGGCCCACAGGGGTACCAGGGAAACCACCGGTAGGCCCCACTGCTTGAGGGCCCACTCCTTCCTCTATGGATCAGGTTCCAGACTGTGCACTTGTATTATACATGATGGATATGTTGCATTACACTGCACAAGTCTATTGTGTATTTCAAGACTCTGTGGAGGCTGGCCACACTCCCTTTGTAGGCTGGCCACCCCCCTAAGTATGGGCCCCTATAACTGCATTTTCCTGGTGGGCCCTTCATGCCCCAGTCTGACACTGCCCCTGCCCTGGAGTGTCAGAATTTGTTTCATGGCACCCCTAGGCCAAAGTTTCTTATTGAGAAATTCAGAAAAAAATATGTTAAATTAAGCATTAATAATTTGAATTGGTCCATTAATAATTTGAATTGGCCCTGGACCACCAGGCTACAGCACCACTGCAAGGCCCCCCCCCTTTTCCCGAGGCACCCCAGGGTGTCACAGCCCCCAGTTTGGAAACTACTGCCATAATAAACTTTCTTTTTAAGTACATGTAATACATCTTAGATCTCAGTTCCTATAAGGTTGTAAATCCTTGTATACAGTAAACTACACATATTTGAAAATCCTACACCAGGCACAAGTAGTCATTCAGATGCGTTGGGTATGGATGACCGGCGGTCGGGATCCTGGCGGTCAGCATACCAATGTTATGATCCCGGATGCCAGAATGCCGGCAGGGGGCCGAGGACTATTCCCACTCGTGGGTGTCTATGACATCCCATTTAGATGAGAGTTTTATTATTATTATCCTATTTGTATGTAAAAAGTGTTGAAAGGGGAGAGCGCTACTGCGCAGATTCTATACTGTTCCTCCAGGGAGGCTTCACTCCCAGGGCCTAATTCAGACCTCATCGCTAGCAGCCGATTTTTGCAGCACTGCGATCAGATAGTCGCCGCCCATAGGGCAGTGTATTTTAGCTGTGCAAGTGTGTGAACGCATGTGTAGCAGAACTGTACAAACAGATTTTGTGCAGTGTCTGCGCAGCCTAGGACTTACTCAGCCGCTGCAATCGCTTCAGCCTGTTTAGGACCGGAATTGACGTCAGACACCTGCCCTGAAATTGCTTGGACACGCCTGCGTTTTTCCAGACACTCCCAGAAAACGGTCAGTTGACACCCACAAACGCCTGTTCTCTGTCAATCTCCTTGCGAATGCCCGTGCGAATGGATCCTTCACATAAACCGATCACTGAGCGGCGATCCGCTTTGTACCCTTGCTACGCACCTGAGAATTGCAGTGCATGTGCATGTGTAGTTTAGACCTGATCGCGCACTGTACGAAAACGCAGCCTAGCGATCAGGTCTGATTTACCCCCGTACCAAGATGGCTGCTATCCTAAATACTGCACATAAGTGCGGCACCGACTTGACAATGGGGGTAATTCTGAGTTGATCGCAGCAGCAAGTTTGTTAGCAATTGGGCAAAACCATGTGCACTGCAGGTGGGGCAGATATAACATTTGCAGAGAGAGTTAGATTTGGGTGGGTTATTTTGTTTCTGTGCAGGGTAAACACTGGCTGCTTTATTTTTGCACTGCAGTTTAGATTTCAGTTTGAACACACCCCACCCAAATCTAACGCTCTCTGCACATGTTATATCTATCCCCCCCTGCAGTGCACATGGTTTTGCCCAACTGCTAACAAAATTGCTGCTGCGATCAACTCAGAATTAGGCCCAATGGGGGTTATTCCGAGTTGATCGTAGCTCTGTTAAATTTAACACAGCTACAATCATCCACGCTGACATGCGGGGAGACGCCCAGCACAAGGCTAGCCCGCCCCGCATGTCAGTCCCTGCTCTGTCGCTGAAGTACAAAAGCATTGCACAGCGGCGATGCTTTTGTACTTCAGAAGTAGCTCCCGGCCAGCGCAGCTTTTGCGCGCTGGCCGGGAGCTACTCGTCACTGCCCGGCTTGCAGCGGCTGCGTGTGACGTCATGCAGCCGCAGCGGCCCGCCTCCCGCATGGTCCGGCCATGCCTGCGTTGGCCGGACCACGCCCACAAAACGCCGGCCAAACGCTGTGCCATCCCCTCCAGCCCAGCGACTGCCTCTGCCTGTCAATCAGGCAGAGGCGATTGCTAGGCAATGACAGCCGTCGGCTGTCAGCCATGCGCCGGCGCACTGCGGCAACGGCACATGCGCAGTTCTGACCTGATCGTTGCGCTGCGATAAACTGCAGCGAGCGATCAGGTCAGAATGACCCCCTATGTCTTAGAGCATCACAGTGGGAGACAGAGACCTGAGATTATCAGAGATAGACCACACTTCCAGTGATCCTGCACTATCTGTTGCATACACTCATCAGCTGGGGAGCCGAATGACACCCCTCTCGCCTCAACCTCCGCTCAGTAAGAACCAGTGTGTAACAGTGATTATGTGGGATTCATATAAATATTTTATGCAATTCACAATATGAGCTTCAGAGTGTTGGAGAATTATTATACATTTTTATTTTTTATGTTTTGATCAGATATTTTTTTTTTTCTAAATTATTTAAAAATGTAACTGGACCCTCTTTTGTTATTTTCCCCTCAGCTCACTATAAAATTGTTATAAAGGAGAAAATTATCTAAAAGCAATTATAGAGTGAGACCATTTTCTTACTGTGTAAGCTGCAGAACTAGGTGTCCTGTTAGTTGCTTTCCTTTGTACCCTTGTATGCCTTACTGCCATGTTTTGCTTATCGCACAGTATAACCTATGTAGTGCACCCAACATGGCTGCCTCGCCTGGTACTCTCATGTGTAGGATAAACATTACATGGTTCTGAACTCTCTTAATATATTTGTTTCCCCAAATGTGTGTCATTTCTTCACCTTTTGAGTAGAGATGAGCGGGTTCGGTTTCTCTGAATCCGAACCCGCCAGAACTTCATGTTTTTTTTCACGGGTCCGAGCGACTCGGATCTTCCCGCCTTGCTCGGTTAACCCGAGCGCGCCCGAACGTCATCATGACGCTGTCGGATTCTCGCGAGGCTCGGATTCTATCGCGAGACTCGGATTCTATATAAGGAGCCGCGCGTCGCCGCCATTTTCACACGTGCATTGAGATTGATAGGGAGAGGACGTGGCTGGCGTCCTCTCCGTTTAGAATTAGAATAGATTAGAGAGACACTTGATTTACTAATTTTGGGGAGCATTAGGAGTACTCAGTAGTGTACAGTGCAGAGTTTTGCTGATAGTGACCAGTGACCACCACTTTTATTTATAATCCGTTCTCTGCCTGAAAAAAGCGATACACAGCACACAGTGACTCAGTCACATACCATATCTGTGTGCACTGCTCAGGCTCAGGCCAGTGTGCTGCATCATCTATATATATTATATATCTGTCTGACTGCTCAGCTCACACAGCTTATAATTGTGGGGGAGACTGGGGAGCACTACTGCAGTGCCAGTTATAGGTTATAGCAGGAGCCAGGAGTACATAATATTATATTAAAATTAAACAGTGCACACTTTTGCTGCAGGAGTGCCACTGCCAGTGTGACTAGTGACCAGTGACCTGACCACCAGTATATAATATTAGTAGTATACTATCTCTTTATCAACCAGTCTATATTAGCAGCAGACACAGTACAGTGCGGTAGTTCACGGCTGTGGCTACCTCTGTGTCGGCACTCGGCAGCCCGTCCATAATTGTATATACCAGTGACCTAACCGTGGTTTTTTTTTCTTTCTTTATACATACATACTAGTTACGAGTATACTATCTCTTTATCAACCAGTCTATATATTAGCAGCAGACACAGTACAGTGCGGTAGTTCACGGCTGTGGCTACCTCTGTGTCGGCACTCGGCAGCCCGTCCATAATTGTATATACCACCTAACCGTGGTTTTTTTTTCTTTCTTTATACATACATACTAGTTACGAGTATACTATCTCTTTATCAACCAGTCTATATATTAGCAGCAGACACAGTACAGTGCGGTAGTTCACGGCTGTGGCTACCTCTGTGTCGGCACTCGGCAGCCCGTCCATAATTGTATATACCACCTAACCGTGGTTTTTTTTTCTTTCTTTATACATACATACTAGTTACGAGTATACTATCTCTTTATCAACCAGTCTATATATTAGCAGCAGACACAGTACAGTGCGGTAGTTCACGGCTGTGGCTACCTCTGTGTCGGCACTCGGCAGCCCGTCCATAATTGTATATACCACCTAACCGTGTTTTTTTTTTCTTTCTTTATACATACATACTAGTTACGAGTATACTATCTCTTTATCAACCAGTCTATATATTAGCAGCAGACACAGTACAGTGCGGTAGTTCACGGCTGTGGCTACCTCTGTGTCGGCACTCGGCAGCCCGTCCATAATTGTATATACCACCTAACCGTGGTTTTTTTTTCTTTCTTTATACATACATACTAGTTACGAGTATACTATCTCTTTATCAACCAGTCTATATATTAGCAGCAGACACAGTACAGTGCGGTAGTTCACGGCTGTGGCTACCTCTGTGTCGGCACTCGGCAGCCCGTCCATAATTGTATATACCACCTAACCGTGTTTTTTTTTTCTTTCTTTATACATACATACTAGTTACGAGTATACTATCTCTTTATCAACCAGTCTATATATTAGCAGCAGACACAGTACAGTGCGGTAGTTCACGGCTGTGGCTACCTCTGTGTCGGCACTCGGCAGCCCGTCCATAATTGTATATACCACCTAACCGTGGTTTTTTTTTCTTTCTTTATACATACATACTAGTTACGAGTATACTATCTCTTTATCAACCAGTCTATATATTAGCAGCAGACACAGTACAGTGCGGTAGTTCACGGCTGTGGCTACCTCTGTGTCGGCACTCGGCAGCCCGTCCATAATTGTATATACCACCTAACCGTGGTTTTTTTTTCTTTCTTTATACATACATACTAGTTACGAGTATACTATCTCTTTATCAACCAGTCTATATATTAGCAGCAGACACAGTACAGTGCGGTAGTTCACGGCTGTGGCTACCTCTGTGTCGGCACTCGGCAGCCCGTCCATAATTGTATATACCACCTAACCGTGGTTTTTTTTCTTTCTTTATACATACATACTAGTTACGAGTATACTATCTCTTTATCAACCAGTCTATATATTAGCAGCAGACACAGTACAGTGCGGTAGTTCACGGCTGTGGCTACCTCTGTGTCGGCACTCGGCAGCCCGTCCATAATTGTATACTAGTATCCAATCCATCCATCTCCATTGTTTACCTGAGGTGCCTTTTAGTTGTGCCTATTAAAATATGGAGAACAAAAATGTTGAGGTTCCAAAATTAGGGAAAGATCAAGATCCACTTCCACCTCGTGCTGAAGCTGCTGCCACTAGTCATGGCCGAGACGATGAAATGCCAGCAACGTCGTCTGCCAAGGCCGATGCCCAATGGCATAGTACAGAGCATGTCAAAACCAAAACACCAAATATCAGTAAAAAAAGGACTCCAAAACCTAAAATAAAATTGTCGGAGGAGAAGCGTAAACTTGCCAATATGCCATTTACCACACGGAGTGGCAAGGAACGGCTGAGGCCCTGGCCTATGTTCATGGCTAGTGGTTCAGCTTCACATGAGGATGGAAGCACTCAGCCTCTCGCTAGAAAACTGAAAAGACTCAAGCTGGCAAAAGCACCGCAAAGAACTGTGCGTTCTTTGAAATCCCAAATCCACAAGGAGAGTCCAATTGTGTCGGTTGCGATGCCTGACCTTCCCAACACTGGACGTGAAGAGCATGCGCCTTCCACCATTTGCACGCCCCCTGCAAGTGCTGGAAGGAGCACCCGCAGTCCAGTTCCTGATAGTCAGATTGAAGATGTCAGTGTTGAAGTACACCAGGATGAGGAGGATATGGGTGTTGCTGGCGCTGGGGAGGAAATTGACCAGGAGGATTCTGATGGTGAGGTGGTTTGTTTAAGTCAGGCACCCGGGGAGACACCTGTTGTCCGTGGGAGGAATATGGCCGTTGACATGCCAGGTGAAAATACCAAAAAAATCAGCTCTTCGGTGTGGAGGTATTTCACCAGAAATGCGGACAACAGGTGTCAAGCCGTGTGTTCCCTTTGTCAAGCTGTAATAAGTAGGGGTAAGGACGTTAACCACCTCGGAACATCCTCCCTTATACGTCACCTGCAGCGCATTCATAATAAGTCAGTGACAAGTTCAAAAACTTTGGGTGACAGCGGAAGCAGTCCACTGACCAGTAAATCCCTTCCTCTTGTAACCAAGCTCACGCAAACCACCCCACCAACTCCCTCAGTGTCAATTTCCTCCTTCCCCAGGAATGCCAATAGTCCTGCAGGCCATGTCACTGGCAATTCTGACGAGTCCTCTCCTGCCTGGGATTCCTCCGATGCATCCTTGCGTGTAACGCCTACTGCTGCTGGCGCTGCTGTTGTTGCCGCTGGGAGTCGATGGTCATCCCAGAGGGGAAGTCGTAAGCCCACTTGTACTACTTCCAGTAAGCAATTGACTGTTCAACAGTCCTTTGCGAGGAAGATGAAATATCACAGCAGTCATCCTACTGCAAAGCGGATAACTGAGGCCTTGGCATCCTGGGTGGTGAGAAACGTGGTTCCGGTATCCATCATTACTGCAGAGCCAACTAGAGACTTGTTGGAGGTACTGTGTCCCCGGTACCAAATACCATCTAGGTTCCATTTCTCTAGGCAGGCGATACCGAAAATGTACACAGACCTCAGAAAAAGAGTCACCAGTGTCCTAAAAAATGCAGCTGTACCCAATGTCCACTTAACCACGGACATGTGGACAAGTGGAGCAGGGCAGGGTCAGGACTATATGACTGTGACAGCCCACTGGGTAGATGTATGGACTCCCGCCGCAAGAACAGCAGCGGCGGCACCAGTAGCAGCATCTCGCAAACGCCAACTCTTTCCTAGGCAGGCTACGCTTTGTATCACCGCTTTCCAGAATACGCACACAGCTGAAAACCTCTTACGGCAACTGAGGAAGATCATCGCGGAATGGCTTACCCCAATTGGACTCTCCTGTGGATTTGTGGCATCGGACAACGCCAGCAATATTGTGTGTGCATTAAATCTGGGCCAATTCCAGCACGTCCCATGTTTTGCACATACCTTGAATTTGGTGGTGCAGAATTTTAAAAAAAACGACAGGGGCGTGCAAGAGATGCTGTCGGTGGCCAGAAGAATTGCGGGACACTTTCGGCGTACAGGCACCACGTACAGAAAACTGGAGCACCACCAAAAACTACTGAACCTGCCCTGCCATCATCTGAAGCAAGAAGTGGTAACGAGGTGGAATTCAACCCTCTATATGCTTCAGAGGTTGGAGGAGCAGCAAAAGGCCATTCAAGCCTATACAATTGAGCACGATATAGTAGGTGGAATGCACCTGTCTCAAGTGCAGTGGAGAATGATTTCAACGTTGTGCAAGGTTCTGATGCCCTTTGAACTTGCCACACGTGAAGTCAGTTCAGACACTGCCAGCCTGAGTCAGGTCATTCCCCTCATCAGGCTTTTGCAGAAGAAGCTGGAGGCATTGAAGGAGGAGCTAACACGGAGCGATTCCGCTAGGCATGTGGGACTTGTGGATGCAGCCCTTAATTCGCTTAACAAGGATTCACGGGTGGTCAATCTGTTGAAATCAGAGCACTACATTTTGGCCACCGTGCTCGATCCTAGATTTAAAGCCTACCTTGGATCTCTCTTTCCGGCAGACACAGGTCTGCTGGGGTTGAAAGACCTGCTGGTGACAAAATTGTCAAGTCAAGCGGAACGCGACCTGTCAACATCTCCTCCTTCACATTCTCCCGCAACTGGGGGTGCGAGGAAAAGGCTCAGAATTCCGAGCCCACCCGCTGGCGGTGATGCAGGGCAGTCTGGAGCGACTGCTGATGCTGACATCTGGTCCGGACTGAAGGACCTGACAACGATTACGGACATGTCGTCTACTGTCACTGCATATGATTCTCTCAACATTGATAGAATGGTGGAGGATTATATGAGTGACCGCATCCAAGTAGGCACGTCACACAGTCCGTACTTATACTGGCAGGAAAAAGAGGAAATTTGGAGGCCCTTGCACAAACTGGCTTTATTCTACCTAAGTTGCCCTCCCACAAGTGTGTACTCCGAAAGAGTGTTTAGTGCCGCCGCTCACCTTGTCAGCAATCGGCGTACGAGGTTACATCCAGAAAATGTGGAGAAGATGATGTTCATTAAAATGAATTATAATCAATTCCTCCGCGGAGACATTGACCAGCAGCAATTGCCTCCACAAAGTACACAGGGAGCTGAGATGGTGGATTCCAGTGGGGACGAATTGATAATCTGTGAGGAGGGGGATGTACACGGTGATATATCGGAGGGTGAAGATGAGGTGGACATCTTGCCTCTGTAGAGCCAGTTTGTGCAAGGAGAGATTAATTGCTTCTTTTTTGGGGGGGGTCCAAACCAACCCGTCATATCAGTCACAGTCGTGTGGCAGACCCTGTCACTGAAATGATGGGTTGGTTAAAGTGTGCATGTCCTGTTTTGTTTATACAACATAAGGGTGGGTGGGAGGGCCCAAGGACAATTCCATCTTGCACCTCTTTTTTCTTTTCTTTTTCTTTGCATCATGTGCTGATTGGGGAGGGTTTTTTGGAAGGGACATCCTGCGTGACACTGCAGTGCCACTCCTAGATGGGCCCGGTGTTTGTGTCGGCCACTAGGGTCGCTAATCTTACTCACACAGTCAGCTACCTCATTGCGCCTCTTTTTTTCTTTGCGTCATGTGCTGTTTGGGGAGGGTTTTTTGGAAGGGACATCCTGCGTGACACTGCAGTGCCACTCCTAGATGGGCCCGGTGTTTGTGTCGGCCACTAGGGTCGCTAATCTTACTCACACAGTCAGCTACCTCATTGCGCCTCTTTTTTTCTTTGCGTCATGTGCTGTTTGGGGAGGGTTTTTTGGAAGGGACATCCTGCGTGACACTGCAGTGCCACTCCTAGATGGGCCCGGTGTTTGTGTCGGCCACTAGGGTCGCTAATCTTACTCACACAGCTACCTCATTGCGCCTCTTTTTTTCTTTGCGTCATGTGCTGTTTGGGGAGGGTTTTTTGGAAGGGCCATCCTGCGTGACACTGCAGTGCCACTCCTAGATGGGCCCGGTGTTTGTGTCGGCCACTAGGGTCGCTAATCTTACTCACACAGCTACCTCATTGCGCCTCTTTTTTTCTTTGCGTCATGTGCTGTTTGGGGAGGGTTTTTTGGAAGGGACATCCTGCGTGACACTGCAGTGCCACTCCTAGATGGGCCCGGTGTTTGTGTCGGCCACTAGGGTCGCTTATCTTACTCACACAGCGACCTCGGTGCAAATTTTAGGACTAAAAATAATATTGTGAGGTGTGAGGTATTCAGAATAGACTGAAAATGAGTGTAAATTATGGTTTTTGAGGTTAATAATACTTTGGGATCAAAATGACCCCCAAATTCTATGATTTAAGCTGTTTTTTAGTGTTTTTGGAAAAAAACACCCGAATCCAAAACACACCCGAATCCGACAAAAAAAATTCGGTGAGGTTTTGCCAAAACGCGTTCGAACCCAAAACACGGCCGCGGAACCGAACCCAAAACCAAAACACAAAACCCGAAAAATTTCAGGCGCTCATCTCTACTTTTGAGACGATTTATTAATAAATACAACTTCAAGCAAAATATATTTAAAAAATAAATGTCTATTTTTTTTTAAAGTAAAATTTAGTCTGTTTTTGTTCTTCTTTTTGTTCGTCTTTTTCTTATGATGATGATGATAATGATGATGGTGATTATTATTATTTTGTAATTATTAATATTATTATTTACTCTGCATTCTAAAATAGGGAATTTCGGACGAAGATTGGTCAAGTAATCTTACAAACTTGTCTTATAAGAGGAACAAGATGGCTGGAGCCTCATGCCTCATGAAGAGTCATCCTTTAGCACTCAGGAGAGGAAAAAACCCCTTGTGGAGGAAACCTCTGGGGACCCATGGCTGAAGGACTGCCCGTACCTCTAGGCATTAAGAGACTATGCAGAGTTTGCCCAGACCACCCGCCCACCTATTAGCCTTGCCTAATCCAGTCATCCCTTCTGTCGCCTCAAATCTGCTATTTTGACCTATTTACCCGGCAGGAGAAAAACGCACCTACACGTCAATGGTGAGAGAGTGAAAAAAGAGAGCAAGAGAAGAATTGGAGTAAGGGGCGGGGGAGGGGGACAGTCATAACCACCATAGCATTCATTTCTGACGCTAACAGGGATTACAGCTGTACAAATGTAGCCAATCTCGTCATGGCTACATCATACCACGATTGCGCCTTGTTAGGAGCGACCGCACCGCGTACATCTGGACATCTAAGACGTGTGTGTGCCCCATACGCATGGATGGGAGCAGCAAATGCCGCAGCTCGGCACAGCTAGGCACAGGCGCGCATAGCTGTGTTGACGGCGCACGTTTGCCTCAGATGTAGCCATGATCAGCATGGCTACATCTGTATATAGTGTTGAGTAAAAACAAAAGTAATGATTAAAGCACAATATAATTCTCTTCAGTGGCGGAACTAGCGAGCGGTGGGCCCAGGTGCGACAAAATGCTTTGCCGCCCCCCCCCCCCCCCCCCCACACACACACATCCCATCCAAGTCCACCCCCTTACCCCTGGAGAGGATCTGGTGAGGGGGACCTGCTCAGGGCCAGAGAGATGGATACCTAGCAACAGTGCCGTAACTAGACATTTTAGCACTGTGTGCAAGAAACGGCATCGGAGCCCCACCCCTGCATGCAAAACAGGGGCTGTGCGCGCCGTAGGCGCGCGCAAAAATACATAGTGGCGTGGCTTCGTGGGGAAGGGGTGTGGCCACAAAATAATACCTATTCATAAAACGGTGCACAGTAGTCTCCATTATTCAAATTACGCCGCACAGTAGCACCACTACACCAGGTAGAGACCCTTTTACACCTTACAGCGGACAGATTCCTCTTTTTACACATTACGGCAGACAGCGTCCCCTTTTTACACATTACGGCAGACAGCGTCCCCCTTTTTACACATTACGGCAGACAGCGTGCACTTTTTACACATAACGGCAGACAGCGTCCCCTATTTACTCATAATGGCAGACAGCGTGCCCTTGTTACACATAGCGGCAGACAGCGTACACTTTTTACACATAACGGCAGACAGCGTCCCCCTTTTTACACATTACGGCAGACAGCGTCCCCTTTTTACACATTAACGGCAGACAGCGTACACTTTTTACACATAACGGCAGACAGCGTCCCCTTTTTACACATTACGGCAGATAGCGTGCCCTTGTTACACATTACGGCAGACAGCGTTCCCCTTTTTACACATTACGGCAGGCAGATTCCCCCTTTTTACACATAGCAGCAGGCAGATTCCCCATTTTTACACATAGCGGCAAGCAGTCCCCCATTTTTACACATTGCAGCAGGCAGATTCCCCCTTTTTACACATTGCGACAGGCAGATTCCCCATTTTTACACATTGCGGCAGGCAGATTCCCCATTTTTACACATAGCGGCAGGCAGTCCCCCATTTTTACACATAGCGGCAAGCAGATTCCCCCTTTTTACACATTGCGGCAGGCAGATTCCCCCTTTTTACACATAGCGGCAGGCAGTCCCCCATTTTTACACATAGCGGCAAGCAGATTCCCCCTTTTTACACATTGCGGCAGGCAGATTCCCCCTTTTTACACATTGCGGCAGGCAGATTCCCCCATTTTTACACATTGCGGCAGGCAGATTCCCCCTTTTTACACATTGCGACAGGCAGATTCCCCATTTTTACACATTGCGGCAGGCAGATTCCCCATTTTTACACATAGCGGCAGGCAGTCCCCCATTTTTACACATAGCGGCAAGCAGATTCCCCCTTTTTACACATTGCGGCAGGCAGATTCCCCCTTTTTACACATAGCGGCAGACAGTCCCCCATTTTTACACATAGCTGCAAGCAGATTCCCCCTTTTTACACATTGCGGCAGGCAGTCCCCCATTTTTACACATTGCGGCAGGCAGTCGAAAGAAAGAAAGAAAGAAAGAAAGAAAGAAAGAAAGAAAGAAAGAATGAATGAATTATACTTACCCTCTCCGCTGGCTCAGGCTCCTCGGTGCAGCTTGATGATTCCCGGGCAGGAGAGAAGGAGGATGAGGGAGGTGGAGGAGGGAGCCGCAGCAGCGCTGTGTTATTGGTGGAGGCGCTGCTGCCCCTCTGCTTCACTATAGGCTGTTCTCGGAAGACAGCCTATAGTGAAGCAGAGGGGCAGCAGCAGCAGCGCCTCCACCAGTAACAAAGCCCTGCTGCGGCTCCCTCCTCCACCTCCTTCCCCCGTACCGCTGCTCCTCTCCTCTCCGGGCGGCTGTGTGCTGCGGGCAGCGGTTGCCCGCAGCGCACAGCGGCATGTAATAAGTCAGTTTGACTCATTACATGCTTTAGGCCCCTGGACAGAGGCGGGTCCCAGTGCAACGCACTGGTTGAACTGGCGGTAGTTCCGCCTCTGATTCTCTTACATCTCTGCACATTAATAAAAATGGATCAGCCGGCAATACTGGCATACTGGGATTTAGGCAGGCAGAGAGAGAGTAAAGGATTTCATTAGCAATGTTATAGGCTCACCAAACAACTCCAAGGAGATGTCATAGGTGCGGCTGCACATAAAGGATTTACCTGTAATTAGGAACATTATAGGCCCATCTAGACAGCGCGATTCGAATTTCTCCAATGGCCCATTTGCAGCCACTTGTGGTTGTTAAGTAACGGCACTGTCCCAGTAGGTGTGAGATTTTGTTTTTATCCAATACTATGTTATGCCCAAGGTCATAAGTCATATATTATACTAGTCATGCTAAAAGTCTGCAGACGTTTCAAACTAAGCTGCCCTTATCTTTGTCCAGTCACTAACCTTCTGCCAGTGTGCTATGCCATCCCAGGCCTCTAAAGGCATATGTGAGAGACAGCAACAGCACAGCACTGATATAGGCAGTTGTCATTATGACATCAGCATGACCTCACACACCCCACCAGACCGGCCAAGACTGGTTATTTCTGGTTTGAGGCCCCTGTTATCTTTTACATGACTAGCGTAAGGGAAATGTGATTTCACTTATTGTTAAAAAGTATTACATTAATTTTTATTGCTAGCATTTGCCCGCAGTTTTGCTCGCTTACTGGCATCTAGATTGTACACATGGGGCCTGATTCAGGTTGGATCGCAATCGCAATAAGTGATCCAACCGCAAAAATTGCTAAGAGGATGCGGGCTCATGCGCAGGGCCCATCCTGGGCATGCGCCCGCATTTTCTGTGGCGACCCTCAATTAGGCAGAGATGTTTGCGGGGCGGGGCCGAGGCTTAAAAACGGGGGCGGCAATGGAGAAACAGGGGGGCGTGGTCAGGGCAGCTGCGTGACATCACACACAGCCGCTGTGATCACAAAATGGAGGCAGGCCTCCTGTGGGCACAGCCAGGCTGCGCCTGCAGGAGGCTACCCCATTTTTTACAATCATGCTGAAATTGCAGTGTGACCGCAATTTCAGCGTGGTCAAGACGGGAAGGCGGCATGCTGGGCGGCCTTGACTTGCGATGGGCGGCCCCCAGCATGCTACTTAGCAGAATTAGCAGTCCTTACTGAATTAGGCCCATTGATCACAAAATTTATTTGTAAACAATATTTGCAGTTTTTCTTCAGGGACTAACAGCTTGGGGCTACTAACACATGGTTAAGCCACATAAAGCTTCCCATGGGTCAGTGGCATCACAACGGGGGTGCAGCCCGCACCCAAGTGTCACCCGCCAAGGGGTGACACCAAAGTGCTGGCTCCTCTTCAGTCACAGGAGCCATGTGTTGCACTGTGACATTATGTGCAGCACCCATCTCCTGTCACTGTGCAGCAGCCAGCACCGCACACACACTAGTCCCCGGGTGCAGCCCGCAACACCCGGGACACCTAGAGCGACAAAATGGAGATTCTGGCCATGAGACCACGCCATACTTACCGATATTTTAACTCTCCTCTCCGGGAGATGACCGGAGAGGAGAAGCAGGTGGGCGGTGATGAGGGAGGAGCCAAGCTGATTACATCAGCAGGCCCCGCCCACCCACCGGGAAAAGACGGTAATTGGATGAAATTTAGTTAGGGGCGGGGCTAAAATGACGCGATTAGCATCTGATCGCGTCATTAGGCTCCGCCCCCCCGCTGGGTCCGTGATTTTATGGTGTTATTCTCCCTATTCTGCCCACTTCACTAGGAAGTGGGCAGAATGCGGGAGGGGTGCCCACTCTTCCGGGGGCTGCGGGGGACTACCCGAAAACCGGGTGTCTCCCGCAGAATCCGGGAGAGTAGGTAAGTATGGACCACGCCCCTACCTACGAGACCACGTCCCCTTTGCCATAAACACAGTCTCACCTGCACCACATCCCATTAGAATCTCTGCCTCAATTAGGTTCCTTTGCAGAGCAGTCACATTAAGTCATACTTGCCTACCCTCCCTCATTCTGCAGGAGACTGCCTGAAATAGCAGCAATCTCCCTGACTCCCTGAATAGTCCAGCAATCTCCATGATTGCACCTTAACCCCATTATGAAGCTGTTACATTCTTGGGGGGGGGGGGGGGGGGGGAATAAATCATAGACACATACATTCAAATGGGTTCATCAGTGCCATTTCCCTGTAGTGGTTATAAGACACAATGATCCCTATGGCTACATGCATTTTAAATAACGTTTCTCGTGGACACTTTCAGTATATGGTAAAATATGAGTGTCTTTTCTTCAACAAGTAGATCTTACTAACTTTGGGGCTCATTTACATTTGGATGTCAGTCATGTTTATGACACGCCTCTCAGATGTAGCAATCTCCCTGAAATGCTTTTTCCAAAGCAGGCTGATATGGGGTAAATACTGGCTGCTTTATTTGACTAATGCAATTTAGATTTCAGTTTAAAGTTTAAACACACCCCACCCAAATCTTACTCTCTCTGCACATGTTACATCTGCCACCCCTGCAGTGCACATGGGGGGTCATTCCGACCTGATTGCACGCTGACGTTTTTCGCAGCGCATTGATCAGGTCACTACTGTGCATGCGTATGCACCGCAATGCGCAGGCATGTCGTACGGGTGCAAAGCGGATCATTGCTGGATGATGGATTTAACGAAGAATCCATTTGCACAGCCGATCGCAAGGAGATTGACAAGAAGAAGGCGTTTATGGGTGTCAACTGACCGTTTTCTGGGAGTGTTTGGTAAAACGCAGGTGTGTCCAACCGTTTGCAGGGCGGGTGTCTGATGTTAATTCCGGGACCAGACAAGTTAAAGTGATCGCAAGGGCTGAGTAAGTTCAGGCCTACTCAGAAACTGCACAAAATGTTTTTTGCAGAGCTCGGCTGCACAGGCGTTCCCACACTTGCAAAGCAAAAATACACTCCCCAGTGGGCGGTGACTATGCGTTAGCACGGCTGCTAAAAACAGCTAGCGAGCGATCAACTCGGAATGACCCCCCATGGTTTGCCCATTAGAGAAAAAGTTTGTTGTTGCAATCAGGTGTGAATTAGGCCCAAAGATTGGCAATGATTTCAAGTCCCATAGATAGTGAAATTTGTAACTTATTGGCAGAACTGACAACATTGGCGTAAGTGTGATGAGGGCCTTCCAAACCATGAAGAGGTCCCCCTATAATAGTGGAAACTTCCTCCAACCTGCCTAGTGCAAGTCTGAATTCCCTAGGCTGGATTGGAATTGCGAAGAACTAGATTCCCCTCCCCCTTTAATGAGAATCAGTCTGAGTTGATAGCACTTCCCAAACATGCTAGTGGCAAATAAAATGGTGAATAATAACAACACTATGCTGACTAAGCTATGGCTGGTTCCCACCCCATGCCTCTGGTCTCCCTGTTATAGTGAGAACTTCTCAGCCTGGCTTAGTATGGTGCTGTTTGAAGCTTTTGTGTGAGAAACCCATTCTGTATGTCCCCGAGTATCAGACTATGGAGGTGATTCAGATCTGATCGTATATGTGCTAAATTTAGCACATTTACGATCAGTTTCTCAGACATGCGGAGGGACGCCGCCCAGCACAGGGCTAGACCGTCCCGCATGTCTGGCTCTACCCCCCCCCCCCCCTGCACAGGTTACTGCGGGTGAATTCTACAAAAGGAATTCAGACTGCGATTGCTGCCGCTGCAGCGATCCAGTCTGAATTACCCCATACTTACCTACTTTGAATGTCTCCTCTCCGGGAGAAGACCGGAGAGGAGACGCTGCAGAAGACTTCAGGGGGCGGGACCGGGCTGTGACATCATCAAGACCCGCCGCCACATCCGGAAAATGCTGTGATTCGCAGGTCTGTGTGAAAGGGGCAGGGCTAAAATTACGTCATTTTAACCCCTTCCCCACTCCACGGTCCCGCGAACTCAGGAACCCGCGAACTCTCCATCCTGCCCGCATCACTAGGATGCGAGCAGGATGCGGGAGACCTGCCTACTCTTCCGGGGGTGCGGGGGGCTACCCCAAAAAACGGGAGCCTCCCGCAGCTTCCGGGAGAGTAGGAAAGTATGAATTATGAATTATGCTTATTTTTCTGTCTTATTTTCATACTTCTTTTAGACGTCAGTCATCACCATCATCATCAAGTTGATGGTTTATGATGGTGACTGTTGTATCTACTATGCAGCCGCACTAAAATGCGCATAAAGTTCATAAGAAACATGCACCAGAAAATACGCAGGTAAGGTACCAAGGAAATTATACATCCTTTATTGTACCTGTATGTTTCAGCAAAAATTACAATTGTAAATGAAACCCATAGTAACTAAACAAAAACCAGAACTCGACCTGCCAACTGAATTATTTTTACCATTACTCCACCTACTGGTGCCAAGAGGTAGTGGTTGCATAGTAAGTTGCCCTTCTAAGGCTGTGGCAGATATAGGGCCCAATTCAGACCTAATCGCAGCAGCAACTTGGGCCCTCATTCTGAGTTGTTCGCTCGCTAGCTGTTTTTAGCAGCAGTGCAAACGCTAGGCCGCCGCCCTCTGGGAGTGTATCTTAGCTTAGCAGAAGTGCGAACAAAAGGATCGCAGCGCTGCTACAAAAAAAGATTGTGCAGATTCAGAGTAGCTCAAGACTTACTCCTAGCTAGCGATCACTTCAGTCTGTTTAGTTCCTGTTTTGACGTCACAAACACGCCCTGCGTTCGGCCAGCCACTCCCCCGTTTCCTCAGACACTCCTGCGTTTTTATCGGGCACGCCTGCGTTTTTCCACACACTCCCCGAAAACGGGCAGTTCCCGCCCAGAAACACCCACTTCCTGTCAATCACTCACCGATAAGCAGTGCAACTGAAAAGCGTCGCTAGAGCTTGTGTGAAACTGCATAGTTTTGTGTGAAAGTACGTCGAGCGTGCGCACTGCACACCATACGCATACGCAGAAATGCCGCTTTTTCACTTAATCGCCGCACTGCGAGTGAAAGCAGCTAGCGAACAACTCGGAATGACCGTCTTTGTTAGCAAATGGGCAAAACCATGTGCACTGCAGGGGTTGGGGGGGCAGATGTAACATGTGCAGAGAGAGTTAGATTTGGGTGGGGTGTGTTCAAACTCAAATCTAAATTGCAGTGTAAAAATAAAGCAGCCAGTATTTACCCTACACAGAAACAATTTAACCCACCCAATTCTAACTCTCTCTGCACATGTTATATCTCCCCCCCGCAGTGCACATGGTTTTGCCCATTTGCTAACAAATTTGCTGCTGTGATCAGGTCTGAATTAGGCCCTTAGACAACCTCTGGTACTCCAGCTGCTGTGCAACTTGTCTTGCCACAGTTTTAGCATTCCCTAACAGCATGGCTTGCTGGGATGTGTAGTTCCACAGCTGCTGGAGAGCCACAGGTTGCCTTTCCCTGGGCTGTTTGTTAAGGCTATCTATTTATCTTATAACATTCACAATAAATGGGTAAGAGACACAGTACGCAATTGGCGTATGGGGTACCGTAAGGGTACGCACTTAGCGTAGCATACGCTCGGCCGTGATCGAGACGCACATGCGACACGCTCGCTCACAGCTTAATGCGTGGTGTCGAGCACGCTATAGGCGGCCGACTACCGTAATGCTACGCTACCAGCGTAGCGGACGCTCGAGTCCACGAGGAGAACACGAGCGGCGCAGACGCTCACGGGATGACAATCAGTAAACCTTGAATGTAACACACAGAAAGGATACTCTTATACTGTAAACCTTGTACTGAAATACTGTAGCGATGTAACGCTGCTTAACCTTGTTAATGCTAAAGCTGCTTGAGCGTTTGAGACGCTCCTATTACCCTCTGCAATGTAATGAACACACGATACCTTGCTAAGGTTCCAACATCTTTACTAACAAGCTTTTAGTTATATCGAAAAGGGGAAACAGTTTACAAGTCATACACTACAAGCTAACATATAACTCTAA
Source organism: Pseudophryne corroboree (assembly GCF_028390025.1). Classification (NCBI taxonomy): domain Eukaryota; kingdom Metazoa; phylum Chordata; class Amphibia; order Anura; family Myobatrachidae; genus Pseudophryne; species Pseudophryne corroboree. The sequence goes on from NC_086448.1 coordinate 757,634,659, forward strand.
CAGAATATCTAGACAGAAATATACAATTGCGTCACAATCTTATACAATAACGGAGAGGGAGAGAGTATGGCCAATACAAACAGAGAACAAGTTGATTACAGAGAATTACTTACACACACTGGGGAATGATCGCTGCGCAGCTTCTGGTACCAGCTCCGAGTTAGTCAATATGAAAACCGTTTGTGGAGAGTGAGAGAGCTGCCCAGGCTGGCTGATCTTATATACACTGAGTACAGTACACTACAAAGGGACCTATAATCTCATTGTTCATTGGACACAGGAATGTCTCCCTGCATCATAACAAAAGGTCATAGGTTAGTTTGAACAGGTGGGCTGCGACTATATCAAACTGCTCAGGTGGGAGGGAATCTGAAGATTCCCGCCGCATGGGTAATGAATCGCAAATATAGTAAATGTCCAGAAAATACTAATGGCCATAACTATACGCAGGAGCGACTAATCTTTACCTAACCAGCACCGGATTGTTTCTAATAAAATGTTCTTTAGTTAGGTACCAGACACAGCTGTTCAAACCCTGTCTGACCCTTCGTACCATACAAAGAGGAATTCCTCTGTCCAGCGACCATTTACATTAAACAAACTTACAGTCATTATTAAGGGGAACATTATCTATAAAACATACTATTTGGTTTTATTATTTAACGATTGAGTCGCCCGCTAGACGCACACAAACTCTACCGTAAATGCACATACCACGCGCTCGAGCGCATGGCCGAGGGGGCGCCATCACGCGGCTGCGAGTATCCGCACGCACGGGAGAGAATGTGCACGTGCAGCAGGCACGCGCATGGGGTGGATATATGGCAACGTGTAGCATGATATTTTTCCGACTTTGACATGTTACTTATGTTAAAGTTGTTGTCTAACTTTACAGTGTTGTTTTTTTTGTGTGTTTTTTAATTAAAGATATTATTTGTTATACAAATCATCAGTGCCGTGGTTTTCAGACATATTACATACACACTGCACAAGCTCTTAATAATAAACTAAAATATTTTTGGCATGTACAATATGGTGGAGTTAAGACGAAGGTAAGTAAGGGGGTAATTCAGACCTGATCGTAGATGTGTGAAAAAATGCACATCTACGGTCCAATTCTTATGCATGCAGGGGGACGCCCAGCACAAGGCAAGCTCACCCCACATGCCAGATCCAGCCTCCGTCACCTCCCCCCATCATCCCGGCAGACATGCGAAAGCATTGCATGGCGGCAATGCTTGCGCATGTTTAGGATATCCCTCTGCCTACACAGCCTCACTGCGAATGCAGACGGCTACCCACCATGTTAAGGGTTGCAGCGGCTGCGTGTGACGTCACACAGCTGCCCCCACCCCAGCAACGGGCCGGACACCACTCCGTTGTCTGGACCGTACCCCTTAAATGGAGCGTAGTCTTGGGGTCGACGTCCCATTCCCGCCCCACTCCAGGTCTTAAACTGCGTTCTGAAGAGAATGCACTTTAGGTCCTCGCACATACCAGCTTATGCGCATGCGCAGATGTGCAAAAATTGTTGCATAGAGATTTTTGCTCATCAGCAACAGAGTCTGAATTAGGCCCATTGTCGGTGGGAGAATTATAGGAGACAGATTTTTATCAGATGACAGTGAAATTTGGTTGACAGAAGGGAACATAAACATTTTTAACTGTGCAGATGCTAGGGAAGCAGTTTGGAGCAGGAAGAAAATAGTTTTATATGAAGGAATATAAATCTTTGAAGGCAAGGAGCAAAGTGTAAGAGAGTAGAGGGTTCCCTCCTTTCTGGCAGCACAGCAGACTCTGCCTTTGTGCTGCAGTGTACTGCGTATGCGCAGGTCTCTGGAAACATGGCGTGCTTTCTAGAGACGTCTCTACTGTGCATGCGTGGTGGCACTTTTCCCAGATATTTCTGTCTGCAGCACCAGCCAACGCAGGACTCCGGAGGGGTAAGTATAATTATATAGGTGCTGGGTGTACGGTGGGGATGCGTTAAGCATCTCGGCAGTTGTGATGCCAGCGGTCATGTGACTGATGCTGGAATCCCGACACCGGAACACCATACTTACCTACTCTTCCAAAAAGGCCAGCAGGCTCCCGAAAATCGCGTGGCACTCTCGGCCCCCTGGGGAAGTAGGCAAGTCTCCCACATGCCGCTCACCCCGCCACTTACACCCGCTCACTGCCACCCTCTCCCTGTGGCATCCCTTCGCACAGGGAAGGGGGCGGGGCAATGATGCAATTTGCGATAAATTGCATCTTCAGAGCCGCCCCCCCTCGCTTTAAAATGCCGGTAATGAGGGCATTGTAAAGCAGGGGGCGGGGTTACATACCGCCTCTTCCATGCTTCCTCCAGTGTGACCTGGCTGCTCCCTCCCAGAGGGAGCAGCCAAAAAGTAGGCAAGCCTGTGGAACACCAATCGCTGATATCCAAAAGGTAAGTATCGGAGTCACTGTTAGGGTTAGAGCCCGGGGGGGGGGGGTTACTTTTAGGCGCTAGAAGGGGAGATTAGCCATTGCCGCCCCCCCCCTCTTGAGTCTTAGCCCTACCGCAACCCCCAGTGTCTTAACCCTAGCCGTCACCCCCGCTGTCTTAGCCCTAGCCGCCACCCTAGGCAGGTTAGGGTAGGGGTAAAATAATTATCCCATCCCCTGTCAACATTCTCAATGTTGGGATCCAGGTGTCGGTCAACATCCCAACAACCAAGATATCGTACCCACGTGAGGTGCGGGCCCCCTGAATCCATCAAATATATGCCAATGGCAAGGAGGTATGTAGTGTCCAAAAATAGAAACTACAGGTGACATACTTAATTGGATAACATTTGTGTCTAAACGGCAAGTACAAAATGCACACAGAGAAATGCCATTTACGCAGGATACATTCAGCTCAGGATAGCATATGTGGTTAGTTTACTCCTCAAGAGAAAAGTTATGTATATGCCTGGTTTGCTTCAGGAGAGTACATGAGAACATCAGTATAGGTGAACGGTCAAATTCCTGCCAGTCAGGATCCCGACAGTCAGAATACCGACAGCAGGATTCAGACAATCACAATTCCAATGGATTGTGGTAAGTATTTTACCCTATCCCTAAAACCACCCCTGACCTTAACCATTCCCTCCTGCAGCCTAACTCTAAACTCCCCCACTGCCTAACCCTAAACTCCCCCACTGCCTGACCCTAACCATCCCCCCTGCAGCCTAACTCTAGCACCCGTCACGCAACCTAACCCTAACCATCCCCATAGTGCCTAACCCTAACCGCAAGGCCAGTAGTTACCTTCGGGTTCTGTCCATCAGGATCCTGCTATCAATATTTTGACTGTTGAGGTCCACCTGCCGGGATCCTGAACGCGGGCAGTTACCACCCCTGTGACATGTCACCACTGATGCTGGTAATTGCTCGGCAGAAATGTGCTGGGGGCAATGTTTGTGGACAGTGGAGGAGTCCCTGGGAGACAGCCTTGTCTGTTCCAACCCCTTCCTTATAATCCAGACCTACCTAGAGAGAACAGTAGTATATGTTCTTGATTTACTCCTGGCGAGAACGGTAGTATATGTGCTTGGTGTACTCCTGGAGAGAACACTAGTGTATGTGCTTGGTTTACAAAAGGAGGGAACAGTAGTATATGTGCTTGGCTTACGTCTGGAGAGAACACTAGTATATGTGCCTGGGTTACACCAGGAGAATACAGCAGTATATGTGCCTGGGTTGCACCAGGAGAGAAGAGTAGTGTATGTGCCTGGGTTACACCAGGAGAGAAGAGTAGTATATGTGCCTGGGTTACACCAGGAGAGAACAGTAGTATATGTGCCTGGGTTACACCAGGAGAGAAGAGTAGTATATGTGCCTGGGTTACTCCAGGAGAGAACAGTAGTATATGTGCCTGATTTACTCCAGGAGACAACAGTAGTATATGTGCCTAATTTACTCCAGGAGAGAATAGTAGTATATGTGCCTGGGTTACACCAGGAGAGAAGAGTAGTATTTGTGCCTTGGTTACTCCAGGAGAGAACAGTAGTATATGTGCCTGATTTACTCCAGGAGAGAACAGTAGTATATGTGCCTTGGTTACTCCAGGAGAGAACAGTAGTGTATGTGTCTGATTTACTCCAGGAGAGAACAGTAGTATATGTGCCTGGATTACTCCAGGAGAGAACAGTAGTTTATGTGCCCAGGTTACTCGAGGAGAGAACAGTAGTATATGTGCCTGGGTTACTTCAGGAGAGAACAGTAGTATATGTGCCTGGGTTACACCAAGACTAAACAGTAGTATATGTGCTTGGTTTACGCCAGGAGAGAACAGTAGCATATACGCCTGGATTTCTCCAGGAGGGAACAGTAGTATATATGTGCTTGATTAACTCCAGAAGGGGCCAGTAGTATATGTGCCTTGTTGGGAGGCATTTGATATGTCGGCTGTCGGGATCCCGGGGCTCACCCTACCGGCTCTGGGATCCCGAAAGCCGGTATACCGACAAATTTCTCCCTCTTGGGGTGTCCACAGCACCCCTGAAGGGAGAATAAATAGCATGGCACGCGTAGCGCGCCACCGTGCCCGCAGCATGGTGAGCACAGTGAGCCCACAAGGGGCTCTTTTGCACTCACCCCGCTGCCTGCATGGCGGTGGTCGGGATCCCGGCGCTGGTATGCTGGGCTCCGGGATCCCAAGCGCCAGCAAAATGTAGTAGACCCGCCTTGTTTGTATAGCACAGACCACATCATGAGTATCTTCTGCCTTGCAAAGAAGGCAGTGATGCCGTTGTGAAATCCTAAATCAATTATCTAATAAATTTAAAGTTAAACCCATCTTTTAAAGTGCATGGCAGGAGCAGGTCTGACTCCCTAAGAGCAGTGATCCATGATGTACCATACTGTACAATAAGATCACAATACACAGAATTCGAGGCAGCTGTTTCTGCATTAAATAGTTAAGTTCAGAAACATGTGCACTGCGTTTTAGACCCCGCCTTTTAAGATTATAGAGCAAGTTCTATGTTTAAAAAAAAAAGGAAAAAACTTAGCTGGTTCCAGATTTTGCTGACATACAAAAATAATTTACTGGGAAAACACTTTCGTACATATACTCTAAATTGACCATATGGTATCTCTGTAGCCGTCCTCTCACAACACTGTACATGAGCGCTAAGGTTTTCCTATAGTTTTGTCTAGGTGCCAGAACTCTAAATATAATATTTTTCCCCTGATGCTAAAAGAACGTGCTTTATATATATATACTGTAAAGCTGAATTGAGATTTTAATGATCCCCATACCCTCTGCCCCATTCCAGCTTCCAATAAGCATAGCAGCTCTCACTCAATAAACTACAAACTCTGTTTGAAATACAAGAGGTCCACGGTTTTTCACCTCTTCTAGTTAAACGTCCATGCTTATCATATGTTTTCATGTATTTTTGGAAAACAGTGCAAGTGAAGATGTGTGTGTTTGCTCTATTAACCTCCGTGGATATTTTCTCACAGAGAGATCTGTGGGTAATTTCATGCCTACAGCTAAATCACTTATTGACATTTCATTTGAGAGAGAAAAAAAAAATTCTCTTTATAAGGACGGAATGCTGATTCAAATTGTTCAAGTCAATATAACTTGTACTAAAGTTTCCCACAACTCCCAGAATAATAATGTAAATAAACCTCTATATTAAGAATTGGACATCAATGAATGAGTGAGCGCGTGGTATGGGAAACTAAACCTGGGTACACAACCAGACTCTTTTCAGATTCAGCAGTGTTCTAACGGGTGTAGTTTGGTATGCCGGCGGCCGGGCTCCCGGCGACCAGCATACCGGCACCGGGAGCCCGACCGCCGGCATACCAACAGTGTGATGAGCGCAAATGAGCCCCTTGCGGGCACGGTGGCGCGCTACGCGCGCCATGCTATTTTATTCTCCCTCCAGGGGGGTCGTGGACCACCACGAGGGAGAATATATGTCGGTATACTGTGCACCGGGATCCCAACATTCGGCATACTGAAGAACACCCGTTCTAACATTTGATAAACCCAGGCTGAACAGAGTGCTGAGTTTTATCATGAATACTGGGCAGTGTTACACTCTATAGAGAGGTACACATGGAGGGAGATTTATTAAACCACAGGGTCGGACTGGCCCACAGGGGTACCAGGGAAACCACCGGTAGGCCCCACTGCCTAAATGCCCACTCCTTCCTCTAGGGATCAGGTTCCAGACTGTGCACTATACATGGTAGATATGTTGCATTACACTGCACTAGACTATTGTGTATTTCAAGCCTCTGTGGAGGCTGACCACACCCCCTTTGTAGGCTGGCCACACCCTTAAGTATGGGCCCCTATCACTGCATTCCCCCGGTGGGCCCTTCATGCCGCAGTCCGACACTATTAAACCACCTACAAGGGAGAAGGTTAGGTATCCTCCAAGGTAACCAATTAGATTCTAGCTTTCATTTGTCTAGTACATTCTATAAAATGATCACCACTTCTATTTTTTAGAAGATTTGATAAATCTCCCCCCATGGTGTTCACATTGAATAGTGAATGGGTCATGACTCCTATTTACTGTATTTTCGAGTAACCCATTGTAGGTTTTATTCTCCATGAATGGGTGTTTATTACATTTCATTCATATAAATGCAGGTTAGCCTGGATAGATCACAGTTGCAAGTAAACCGCCTGTCACGTATGTGGCTGTCATTCTTCTAGTACGTCATGTATGCAGTCGTCATTTTTTTTGTGGGTCACAGCGGAAAAAAGTTACAAGAACCACAGATCTAGTCAATAGTAGAATAATACCAACTTCTAGATCAAGTTGAGAACATTTTTCTTCACACCATCAACAGCCTCAATTTTCAGCCAGGGATGGAAAACGAATCAGAGCCCAGGAAAAACAGCTGCACTAAACTCTGAATTAAAATGAACATATCTGCATGTCAAATGACCTACCCCTGCCTTGTCAATGAGAAGCCCTACTGTAGTACCAGTAAATATTAGTAAGGAGCTCATCTCTGCTGAGTAATCCAATAGGTGGAGGCTGAGAGATGAGCCTCTCTGATGAAGTGCTGTGTTAGTACAATAAACACATATGCTTTGCCGTATCACAGTCACACTTTCTTCCAACCCTTTCATGTTTCAAAAACAGCAGTGGTGTCTGCTTGTCAACTGGATTGCTTGAATTATCTAACCTGTGCTTATGAGTTATCAGTGTGCCCCCAGAAGGCCTTTTCATTCAAATACAGTAGTATAGACTACAATGGGCGCAGAGAGGTGGGTATAAAAGATATATACAATAATAATTTAGAGTTTAGTTGGTCGTTTAATGTTTGCTAATTGGAAAATAAATGTTTTTCTGTCCATATATTATAATTATTATTTTAGTTTAACAATTAGTGAATTTTATTTCATATACTCTGACATGCCGTACATGAGCAAAAATGGCAAATAAGGACTGGCAACATTTGCCATGGTAGACAAAAGGCTAGATTTATCAAAACTTGGAGAAAGATAAAGTGGAAAGAGATAACATACCAATCAGTCAACTTCCAACTGTCATTTTTCAACACAGTAAAATGATAGTTAAGAGCTGATTGGTTAAGTCTTTATTTCTCTCCCCACCTTATCTCTCTACAAGCTTTGATAAATCTAGTCCCTAGTTTTATCAACCTGGATGGCGGGGAGCTCTTAGAAGTAGACATGGCCTTAGTTTATCCCATTTTTCCAATTGTGTATGTTGGCCGCTATGTTGCAATTATATAAAGATTGAGGCTTTAACAAGCAGCCGACAGGACAGTGTACCAGTACTGATAAGCATGGCCAAGTCATAGGCACATGGTAGGACAGTAACCCAAGAGCGCCCCCAGTTGAGATATGCCTAACTGTTGTACTTCTCACACTCACCTGTAAATAAATAATGGACGTAGCTCAAAGTTAGGAAATGTTTTAAGTGTTGCTTGTATTCATTGTTCTCCCTATAAAGTATGATATATTTGAACGCATTGTGTTATCCAACAGAACTTTCTCACAGTTTTATATTTTTTATTATTTTCTTTGCAATTACTCTGAGACCTAAGATATACAGCAGAGTTTATTGCACATGTGTATTCATTTTTGATGAATAATGATCTTTAAGAATTGGACTGTATATACTTTATAATAATACCCAGTAATTTATGAACTGCTAGAATTGTTTGTTTGCATGAAGGCTTTACGTTTTTTTGTTGTGCAGAAATATATCTGTCTTGACTTCATAGAAAAATGTGTATTAATAAAAATAAAAATGTCTTAAAGCATGTTTGTATTGCAAGACTTACTTTATTCTACAGCCCCAAATGCGTTTTTCCCCCTCTCTGTAGAGTTTGCTGTAATGCTAAAACAAATTGGTAAATGTAAAATATCATAATATGGGACAATTGTTCATTTACTCCTAAACACTCAGAAATGGCATAGAACGGTCAGGCCAACTAAGGGCAGAAATCAAACATGTTTTATTACTGCCAACTAGTTGTCTAACTTTCGTTTTAGTGTAGGTTGGAAATTGGGCACTCTTCCCTTGACTGAATGACGTGTGAGAAAGGCAAGTGGGCACTGCCTACTTCTGCATTGTAAAAAAATAATAATAATAATAAAAAAAAGTGTGGAGGTTTCCCCTAATTTAAAACCAGCAGTAGTGAATTTCAGCTTTGGGTTACCCCAAAATCATGGTGGAAAAAGTCATGAAGTCCTTCCTGATTCTAGGGAGACCACCACTGTGCATTGCCAGCCTGGGCTGCTGTAAACATAAAGGGGACCCCCGCAGTGTAGGGGTTACCCCACCTTGATTCCACACAGCCGCTGGCCTTCTGGTGCCAGGACAGGCTTTCGGAGAGGAGTCGGACCTATAACGATGCATGGACCCTTCTCCCATGGGTATAACCAGCTCTGGTACCAGTTGTAAATAGCCTCTTCCCCGTATCCCAGGGCGGTGGGTACAGGAGGTTATGAAATAATAAGATTTTAAACCTACCGGTAAATCTATTTCTCCTAGTCCGTAGAGGATGCTGGGGACTCCGTAAGGACAATGGGGGTATAGACGGGCTCCGCAGGAGACATGGGCACCTAAAAAGAACTTTGACTATGGGTGTGCACTGGCTCCTCCCTCTATGCCCCTCCTCCAGACCTCAGTTAGAGAACTGTGCCCAGAGGAGATGGACAATACAAGGCAGGATTTAGCAATCCAAGGGCAAGATTCATACCAGCCCACACCAATCATACCATGTAACCTGGATCATACATAACCAGTTAACCGTATGAACGACAACAGTAACGGTCCAAGACGGATTTCAACTGTAACATAACCCTTATGTAAGCAACAACTATATACAAGTCTTGCAGAGTTTCCGCACTGGGACGGGCGCCCAGCATCCTCTACGGACTAGGAGAAATAGATTTACCGGTAGGTTTAAAATCTTATTTTCTCTTACGTCCTAGAGGATGCTGGGGACTCCGTAAGGACCATGGGGTTTATACCAAAGCATCCAATCGGGCGGGAGAGTGCGTATGACTCTGCAGCACCGACTGAGCAAACGCTAGGTCCTCATCAGCCAGGGTATCAAACTTGTAGAATTTAGCAAAAGTGTTTGACCCCGACTAAGTCGCCGCTCGGCAAAGTTGTAATACCGAGACGCCCCGGGCAGCCGCCCAAGAAGAGCCCACCTTACTAGTGGAATGGGCCTTAACCGAATTTGGTACTGGCAATCCAGCCGTAGAGTGAGCCTGCTGAATCGTATTACAGATCCAGCGAGCAATAGTCTGCTTCGAAGCAGGTGCGCCAATCTTATTGGCCGCATACAGGACAAACAGAGCCTCTGTTTTCCTAATTCTAGCCGTCCTGGCTACATAAATCTTTAAGGCCCTGACTACATCCAGGGATCTGGAATCCCCCAGGTCACCTGTAGTCACAGGCACTACAATAGGTTGATTCACATGGAATGAAGAAACCACCTTAGGCAAAAATTGCGGACGTGTCCTCAATTCAGCTCGATCCACATGAAAAATCAAGTAGGGGCTTTTGTGTGACAAAGCCGCCAATTCTGATACTCGCCTTGCTGATGCCAAGACCAACAACATGACCACCTTCAGAGTAAGAAATTTCAACTCAACTTTGTTAAGGGGTTCAAACCAGTGTGATTTTAGGAACTGCAACACCACGTTGAGGTCCCACGGTGCCACTGGAGGCACAAAAGGAGGCTGGATGTGTAACACTCCCTTTACAAACGTCTGCACTTCTGGAAGAGAAGCCAATTCCTTCTGAAAGAAAATCGAGAGGGCCGAAATCTGAACCTTAACAGAGCCTAATTTCAGGCCCATATCCACTCCTGTCTGTAGGAAGTGGAGAAAACGACCCAGATGAAAATCTTCCGTAGGTGCATTCTTGGTCTCACACCAAGACACATACTTTCGCCAGATACGGTGATAATGCTTAACCGTCACCTCCTTCCTAGCCTTTATTAAAGTAGGGATGACCTCTTCCGGAATCCCCTTTTTCGCTAGGATTCGGCGTTCAACCGCCATGCCGTCAAACGTAACCGCGGTAAGTCCTGAAATACACAGGGCCCCTGTTGCAACAGGTCTTCCCTCAGAGGAAGAGGCCAGGGATCTCCTGTGAGCATCTCTTGTAGATCTGAGTACCAGGCCCTTCGAGGCCAGTCTGGAACAACGAGTATCGTCTGTACTCTTCTTTGCCTTATGATCCTCAACACCTTTGTGATGAGAGGAAGAGGAGGAAACACGTAGACCGATTTGAACAACCACAGTGTTATCAGAGCGTCTACTGCCACTGCCTGAGGGTCCCGAGACCTGGCACAATACCTCCGAAGCTTTTTGTTGAGGCGTGACGCCATCATGTCTATTTGAGGAGTTCCCCAAAGACGTGTTATGTCTGCAAAGACTTATTGATGAAGTCCCCACTCTCCTGTATGGAGATCGTATCTGCTGAGGAAGTCTGCTTCCCAGTTGTCCACTCCCGGAATGAAGACAGCCGACAGAGCGCTTACATGATTTTCCGCCCAGCGAAGAATCCTGGTGGCTTCCGCCATCGCGACTCTGCTTCTTGTCCCGCCTTGGCGGTTCACATGAGCCACTGCTGTGACATTGTCTGATTGAATCAGAACCGGTAGGTTTCGAAGAAGACTCTCCGCTTGTCGAAGGCCGTTGTAAATGGCCCTGAGTTCCAACACATTGATGTGTAGACAGGACTCCTGGTCTGACCAAAGTCCCTGAAATTTTTTTCCCTGTGTGACCGCTCCCCATCCTCGGAGGCTCGAGTCCGTGGTAACCAGGATCCAGTCCTGAATTCCGAACCGGCGACCCTCCAGCAGGTGAGCACTTTGCAACCACCACAGGAGAGATACTCTGGCCCCTGGAGACAGAGTTATTTTCCGATGTAAGTGCAGATGGAACCCGGACCACTTGTCCAGAAGGTCCCATTGAAAAGTCCTTGCATGGAACCTTCCGAAGGGAATGGCCTCGTAGGCCGCCACCATTTTTCCCAGAACTCGAGTGCATTGGTGAACTGACACCCTTTTCGGTTTTAGCAGGTCTCTGGCCATGTTCTGGATGTCCTGGGCTATCTCTATTGGGAGGAAGACCTTCATTTGTTCCGTATCCAGTATCATACCTAGGAACGGTAGTCGAGTTGTCGGAATCAACTGTGACTTCGGTAGATTTAAAATCCAACCGTGTTGCTGGAGCACTCTCAGAGAGAGCGCCACACTGCTCAGCAATTTGTCCCTTGATCTCGCTTTTATCAGAAGATCGTCCAAGTATGGGATAATTGTGACTCCATGCTTGCGCAGGACCACCATCATTTCCGCCATTATCTTGGTGAAAATCCTTGGGGCCGTGGAAAGTCCAAACGGCAACGTCTGAAATTGGTAATGACAATCCTGTACAGCGAATCTCAGGTATTCCTGATGGGGGGCATATATGGGGACATGCAGGTACGCATCCTTTATGTCCAGAGACACCATAAACTCCCCCTCCTCCATGTTGGCTATTATCGCTCTGAGTGATTCCATTTTGAATTTGAATCTTTTTATGTACAGGGTTAGGGATTTCAGATTCAAAATAGGTCTGACCGAACCGTCCGGTTTCGGGACCACAAATAGGGTTGAGTAGTAACCTCTTACCTGCTGGTGCAGGGGAACCTTGATTATCACTTGCTGTATACACAGCGTTTGAATTGCAGCTAACACTACATCCCTTTCCGATGTGGAAGCTGGTAGGGATTTCAAAAATCGGCGCGGGGGCACCTCCTCGAATTCCAGTTTGTACCCCTGGGAAACTATTTCCAACACCCAGGGATTCAGGTCTGATCTGACCCAGGTCTGACTGAAAAGTCGAAGACGTGCCCCCAACGGTGCGGACTCCCTCAGGGGAGCCCCAGCGTCATGCTGTGGGTTTTGGAGCAGCCGGGGAGGACTTTTGGTCCTGGGCACCTGCCAAAGCAGATGCTCTTTTGCCTCTGCCCTTACTTCTGGCGAGGAAAGAGGATCCCCGACCTCTTCTGGACTTGTGCGACCGAAAGGACTGCATCTGATAGGGTGTTACTTTCTTTTGCTGTTGGGGAATATATGGTAAAAAATTTGATTTACCTGCTGTAGCTGTGGAAACCAGGTCCGTCAGCCCATCCCCAAACAATACATCTCCCTTATAGGGTAGTACTTCCATATGTTTTTTGGAATCCGCATCACCCATCCATTGGCGAGTCCATAAGGATCTTCTCGCCGAGATAGACATGGCATTGGCCCTAGAAGCTAGCAGTCCAATGTCCCTTTGAGCATCCCTCATAAATAAGACTGCGTCTTTAATATGGGCTAGAGTTAAGAATATAGTATCCTTATCCATATTATCAAATTGATCTCTCAGCTCATCTGTCCAAGCTGCAATTGCGCTACACACCCATGCCGACGCAATTGTCGGTCTTAGCACAGCACCCGTATGAGAATAAATACACTTTAAGGTAGTTTCTTACCTGCGATCTGCAGGGTCCTTAAGGGCCGCTGTGTCAGGAGACGATAGCGCCACTTTCTTGGACAAGCGCGTCAGGGCCTTGTCCACAGTGGGGGGTGATTCCCAAATCTCCCTGTCCTGCTTAGGGAAGGGGTATGCCATATAAATTATTTTGGGGATCTGCGGTCTCTTTTCCGGAGTCTCCCAAGCTTTTCCAAAGAAATCATTTAATTCATGAGATGTGGGAAAATTAATAATTTGTTTCTTTTCCTTAAACATGTGTACCCTTGTTTCGGGGACCGAGGGTTCATCCTCAATATGCAACACATCCCTTATTGCCACAATCATACACTGAATGGTTTTAGTCACCCTAGGGTGCAATTTTACTTCGTCATAGTCGACACTGGAATCAGAATCCGTGTCGGTAGTAGTGTCTTGTGTTAAGGGACGTTTTTGAGACCCCGACGGGCCCTGTGAGTCGGTCCAATCCGAGGATTGACCCCCTGATGTCCCCCCTAAGTCAGCCTTATCAAGCCTTTTATGTAAAGATGCCACACTTGCATTCAACATATGCCACATGTCCACCCATTCCAGAGTCGGCACAACCGACGGGGACACACCACTCATTTGCTCCACCTCCTCCTTGGAGAAGCCTTCCGCTTCAGACATGTCGACACCATGTACCGACACCCCACACACACAGGGATTAACCTCAAGGGGACAACACCTCAACCAGGCCCTTAGGAGAGACAGAGAGAGAGTATGCCAGCACACACCCAGCGCTTAATAACACTGTGGAAAAATATGACCAGATAGCGCTTTTTTATATAATAATATTCCAATTCCCACTCACTGCGTCGCCAATGTGCCCCCCTCCTCTTTTTTCCAGCCTGTGAAGTTCAGCAGGGGAGAGACCAGGGAGCCAGCGTTCAGCATGCAGCCTCTGTGGAGAAAATGGCGCTGGTTAGTGCTGAGGATCAAGCCCCGCCTACCCGACGGCGGGCTTCGGTCCCAGTGCTTTTTTTATTAAAATGGCGGGGGATTCTTGGATTTACTGCCTCCGCAGCCTAATCCATCTTAACATGCCCAGAAGTGAGGAATATTGCTGCCCAGGGCGCCCCCCCCCCCCCCCCAGCGCCTTGCACCCTTCAGTGCTGTGTGTGTATAGTGGGAGCAATGGCGCGCAGCTTACCGCTGCGCGCCTTACCTCATGAAGATCTGAAGTCTTCTGCCGCCTGATGTCTTCTGCCTTCTCATACTCACCCGGCTTCTATCTTCGGCATCTGTGAGGAGGACGGCGGCGCGGCTCCGGGACGAACCCCAGGTGAGACCTGTGTTCCGACACCCTCTGGAGCTAATGGTGTCCAGTAGCCTAGAAACAGAGCCCAACCGTAAAGCAGCTCTGCTTCTCTCTCCTCGGTCCCACGATGCAGGGAGCCTGTTGCCAACAGGACTCCCTGAAAATAAAAAACCTAACAAAATTATTTTAAAACAGAAAACTCTGGAGAGCTCTCTGCAGTGTACCCTTTCTCCTCTGGGCACAGAATCTAACTGAGGTCTGAAGGAGGGGCATAGAGGGAGGAGCCAGTGCACACCCATAGTCAAAGTTCTTTTTAGGTGCCCTATCTCCTGCGGAGCCCGTCTATACCCCCATGGTCCTTACGGAGTCCCCAGCATCCTCTAGGACGTAAGAGTAAGTTAATAATAGATCAAATACGTTTGTATATGTTCCAGCATGACTTGTCAAGGCTGGCTGGTACGTGGAGAACCACAAATACCAGCTTGCCATGGTACGAGGGCCAACTGGCACATGTAGTTCACTGAATAAAAATGCAAAAAAGACACCGTTACATTAAAAAGAAAGCATATTATTATTATTATTATTATTATTATTATTATTATTATTATTATTATAAATAAAGTAGTGATGAGCGGGTTCGGATACTCGGGATCCGAACCCGCCCGAACTTCACCTTTTTTTGCATGAGTCCGAGCAACTCGGATCCTCCCGCCTTGCTCGGTTAACCCGAGCGCGCCCAAACGTCATCATCCCGCGGTCGGATTCTCGAGAGATTCGTATTCTATATAAGGAGCCGCGCGTCACCGCCATTTTTCACTCGTGCATTGGAGATGATCGTGAGAGGACGTGGCTGGCGTCCTCTCAGTTTCTATGTTCAGTGGGCTGAAAATATCTGTGCTCAGTGTGCTGCAAATATCTGTGCTCAGTGTGCTGCAAATATCTGTGCTCAGTGTGCTGCAAGTGCAAATATCTACGTTCTCTGCCTGAAAAACGCTCCATATATGTGCTCAGTGTGCTGCAAATATCTGTACTCAGTGTGCTAATTGCTTTATTGTGGGGACTGGGGACCAGCAGTATTATATAGTAGGAGGACAGTGCAGAGTTTTGCTAACCAGTGACCACCAGTATTATACGTTCTCTGCCTGAAAAACGCTCCATATCTGTGCTGCATTGTAGTATATAGTAGGAGGACAGTGCAGAATTTTGCTGACCACCAGTATAACTATACATATAGCAGTACGGTACAGTAGTCCACTGCTCTACCTCTGTGTCGTCAAGTATACTATCCATCCATACCTGTGGTGCATTTCAGTTTTGCACAGTTTGCTGACCACCAGTATATAATATATAGCAGTACGGTACAGAAGGCCACTGCTCTACCTACCTCTGTGTCGTCAAGTATACTATTCATCCATACCTGTGGTGCATTTCAGTTTTGCACAGTTTGCTGACCACCAGTATATAATATATAGCAGTGCGGTACAGAAGGCCACTGCTCTACCTACCTCTGTGTCGTCAAGTATACTATCCATCCATACCTGTGGTGCATTTCAGTTTTGCACAGTTTGCTGACCACCAGTATATATAATATATAGCAGTACGGTACAGTAGGCCACTGCTCTACCTACCTCTGTGTCGTCAAGTATACTATCCATCCATACCTGTGGTGCATTTCAGTTTTGCACAGTTTGCTGACCACCAGTATATAATATATAGCAGTATGGTACAGAAAGCCACTGCTCTACCTACCTCTGTGTCGTCAAGTATACTATCCATCCATACCTGTGGTGCATTTCAGTTTTGCACAGTTTGCTGACCACCAGTATATATAATATATAGCAGTATGGTACAGTAGGCCACTGCTCTACCTACCTCTGTGTCGTCAAGTATACTATCCATTCATACCTGTGGTGCATTTCAGTTTTGCACAGTTTGCTGACCACCAGTATATAATATATAGCAGTATGGTACAGTAGGCCACTGCTCTACCTACCTCTGTGTCGTCAAGTATACTATCCATCCATACCTGTGGTGCATTTCAGATTTGCCCAGTTTGCTGACCACCAGTATATATAATAAATAGCAGTACGGTATAGTAGGCCACTGCTCTACCTACCTCTGTGTCGTCAAGTATACTATCCATCCATACCTGTGGTGCATTTCAGTTTTGCACAGTTTGCTGACCACCAGTATATAATATATAGCAGTACGGTACAGAAGGCCACTGCTCTATCTACCTCTGTGTCGTCAAGTATACTATCCATCCATACCTGTGGTGCATTTCAGTTTTGCACAGTTTGCTGACCACCACTCCGGGTCGGACTGGCCCACAGGGGTACCAGGGAAACCACCTGTAGGCCCCACTGCCGGAGGGCCCACTCCTTCCTCTAGGGATCAGGTTCCAGACTGTGCACTTGTATTATACATGTTAGATATGTTGCATTACACTGTACTAAACTATTGTGTATTTCAAGCCACTGTGGAGGCTGGCCACATCCCTTTTGTAGGCTGGCCACACCCCTAAGTATGGGCCCCTATAACTGCATTCCCCTGGTGGGCCCTTCATGCCCCAGTCCGACACTGCCACCACTATATAATATATAGCAGTACGGTACAGAAGGCCACTGCTCTACCTACCTCTGTGTCGTCAAGTATACTATCCATCCATACCTGTGGTGCATTTCAGTTTTGCACAGTTTGCTGACCACCAGTATATAATATATAGCAGTACGGTACAGTAGGCCACTGCTCTACCTACCTCTGTGTCGTCAAGTATACTATCCATCCATACCTGTGGTGCATTTCAGTTTTTGTGCGCAGTATATATAGTAGTAGGCCATTGCTATTGATAAATATATTACTGGCATATAATTCCACACATTAAATAATGGAGAACAAAAATGTGGAGGGTAAAATAGGGAAAGATCAAGATCCACTTTCACCTCATGCTGAAGCTGCTGCCACTAGTCATGGCCGAGACGATGAAATGCCATCAACGTCGTCTGCCAAGGCCGATGCCCAATGTCATAGTAGAAAGCATGTAAAATCCAAAAAACAAAAGTTCAGTAAAATGACCCAAAAATCAAAATTAAAATCGTCTGAGGAGAAGCGTAAACTTGCCAATATGCCATTTACGACACGGAGTGTTTGGGGACTATTTTTTGAAGTGCCATCCTGTCTGACACTGCAGTGCCACTCCTAGATGGGCCAGGTGTTTGTGTCGGCCACTTGGGTCGCTTAGCTTAGTCACACAGCTCCTCATTGCGCCTCTTTTTTTCTATGCATCATGTGCTGTTTGGGGACTATTTTTTTGAAGTGCCATCCTGTCTGACACTGCAGTGCCACTCCTAGATGGGCCAGGTGTTTGTGTCGGCCACTTGTGTCGCTTAGCTTAGTCACACAGCTACCTCTTTGCGCCTCTTTTTTTCTTTGCATCATGTGCTGTTTGGGGACTATTTTTTTAATCTGCCATCCTGTCTGACACTGCAGTGCCACTCCTAGATGGGCCAGGTGTTTGTGTCGGCCACTTGGGTCGCTTAGCTTAGTCACACAGCTACCTCATTGCGCCTCTTTTTTTCTTTGCATCATGTGCTGTTTGGGGACTATTTTTTTGAAGTGCCATCCTGTCTGACACTGCAGTGCCACTCCTAGATGGGCCAGGTGTTTGTGTCGGCCACTTGGGTCGCTTAGCTTAGTCACACAGCTACCTCATTGCACCTCTTTTTTTCTTTGCATCATGTGCTGTTTGGGTCGCTTAGCTTAGTGATCCAGCGACCTCGGTCCAAATCTTAGGACTAAAAATAATATTGTGAGGTGTGAGGTGTTCAGAATAGACTGGAAATGAGTGTAAATTATGGTTATTGAGGTTAATAATACTATGGGATCAAAATGACCCCCAAATTCTATGATTTAAGCTGTTTTTGAGGGTTTTTTGTAAAAAAAAACACCCGAATCCAAAACACACCCGAATCCGACCAAAAAATTTCAGGGAGGTTTTGCCAAAACGCGTCCGAATCCAAAACACGGCCGCGGAACCGAATCCAAAACCAAAACACAAAACCCGAAAAATTTCCGGTGCACATCACTAAAATAAAGACATGAGACAAAGTTTAATTTCAGCCTTCTTTCATTTTGTCATCTTCCCGAAGTAGCCCACTCCAGTAAGGTCGATGGCTGGTGAGGCACTGACTAGTATCAGAGCTAGATTCACACATACACATATGATTTGGTGGTGAGTTTTGAATATAAAAATGATCCCAATAATAATAATACAAAGATGATATGAATAATGCAAAAATTATATTTATAAGTTATAAATTTCTACTTTGTATTATTTTAATCATTTCTATAGTCAAAACTCTGGAGTACACTGGAGGATGGTAATGATAGGTGAGGCTCTGCTTCCACTGTCTACTCTGACAGCACCTCACTGGTCCACAGGGGCACCTGTAAAAAAAAGAAAAGAAAAGGCAGTCAAAATAGTTCCACCTGGGAGGGACCGGAACTGCTTTACTATGTTTTACATTGGCCTATACTGTACAATGACGGTTTCAGGATTAATTCAGATCATAAAATGACAGCGTTATTTACCTACAGTAAGTGGATCATCTAAATGGCACTCACATCATTGCAGGTACGCGTGGTGACCCTTTCCTTAACTTAACAGCCTGATTCCTGAGTGACTGGGACAAAGCTATCTCTACTGGAATGAAGCAACAGAGCCTTCAAACTGGGACAGTGCTGCATGAGAGCATGCGGTACTACAAAATAGGAAATAGAGTTCACACGATTTCTCACTTTTATTAGTTATACCATAAAAACAACATAAAACTATATTTTTTTAAATGGAAAATAGGTATTAAATAGAAGTGCCATGCAATGTTGTTTTCTCTTCACCATCCATGCATAAAAAAATCTGCTGGAGCAAATGGACACAGCAAAGGGCACCTATGCCAACACAAACCCATAAATCTTAGCAGCACTGCACAAACAAAGACATACTGGTGTAAAAGATACTGTTAATAAATGCTCTGTAGGGTCATCCCACAGTTTCCTTTTTGTGCCCAGAACTTAGATTATACAGCTGGTCTCTCTGCCACGTACCCTTCTTCCCACTACTTATAAATCGAATTCCTACATCAAAATTCATTATACTTGTATAAAATGCAGAGAGCAGATCTGTCATGTGTATGAAATAAATTGCATACATATTGCAATTTAATATTAAAATCATAAATCTTCTCAGCTTACCCGCGGACATCTTATCTTTTCTTTTTTTCTTAAGGTGTTTCTTTTTTAGTAAAAAAATTTTTTTTGCAAACACGGCACTCTCAGATGCACAAGGTCAGGCTGACAATTATTCAAGATACCTTCAAAATGTCAGGCAGATCGCTGCCAAAAAAGACGGTCAGGTATTTACAAGCAATTCCATCCATGTTCTCCAGTTTCCTCAGTAGTTCATCAGGAAAATGGCAATTTAATGAAGACAAGTACTGTATGTTCAATTTGTATTGACTCAAAACATCACGGGAGTTTTTGTGGTTCACCATGTCTAATAATTCTATATCTTGACTTTGAAGCTATTAATTTTTATTAGAAAAACAATGTAACCTGACTTTAATTTAGCAGGCGCCATCTATGTAACCTGGTGAGCCAAGGCAGAATAAATATACCCTCCTCCCCCCACCCCATCCTTTTTCTTGATCATCAAGAAATGATGCTTAATACATTTACAGAACTCAGGGTCCAAATGATGAATATATTGAGGAGAACATCAGCAGTTAGGAGGAAGGAGACTGTTGGGATGTCGAATATGGGACTGATTCATAGTTGAATGGAATCGTCCATACATGCTTGGGTGCACGGAAAAGCGTGTATAATCGCTTGTGGAGTTGTATGCATCTTGCAGTGTACTCACCCACTACCCTTACGCTTGAACTACTATTAATCAAAATCGGTGGTCCAGATGGTTTTCTGACGCGTTTCATGCTAAAGTGCATAATTGTGGCCGCTCTGCTTTATAAGGCTGGGAGTCACAGCTTTGAATAGTGGGGACAAGGCCATGATGATGCAAGAATGATGTCACGCCCCCGTACCTCCCACTTGTAAATGTAGGTAAGTATACATCATTATCAGTGTGCCTCTACACCAGCCCTATATTTGAAGGATCTAATAATAGCTGTATTTACGCTTATATCCAGTATGACCTCTCTGAACTTTGCCTGCCTGAGAACACCCCATTAGAGCCCAGTTACACTCTTCTGTCCTAAATGGAGATGCGAACGAAATGCCTACGACCTAGCATCACCTGTACATGTGTGTGTTTAGTTCTGGAGAACATGTGGAGTGAAACGCGCAAGGTGCGCTCCTCAAACGGTTGTATGTTCAATTCTGATCAGGATCTTTATTTTCCTGGATGATTTAAAGGCAACATAGAGCCAACTACAATAAATTATTATTATTATTATTATTATTATTATTATTAACAAATTCATGCCAGCTACCTGCCACCCTTACATTCTGCTTACTTGTTTCATAACAGAAATTCCCATGCCTGCAATAATATATAAACATATACCAAACATAGTAAATGGGAATCATTGATCCCTATGGTAAATAGGGCTGGGAACAGGCCCGCCATCAGGGGGGTGCCGCGGGCACAGCAGTCCCGGGCCCGGCCTCTCTAACAGAGAGGAGAGGGCCCAGGCTGCCTGTACCTCCGTTCGCCCACCGCCACTCGTCCCCGTCTTCCGCCGCAGCCTCCCATCCCCATCTTCCGCCGCCGCTGTCCGCAGCAATCAAATGGAAATGTCCCTTTCAAAATGGCCACCGCCAAAGAGGAGACAGTTATTAAAGATACTAGAGGAGGCTCTAGTATCTTTAATAACAATCTCCTCTGAGGCTGCGGCCATTTTGGGAGGGACGTTTTCAATTTAAGCAGGCAGGCGCAAACAGTCGGTTCTGCAGCGGCTGAAGCAGACCCTCCAACATGACCCGCCCCACTAAGTACAAAATGCTCTGTTCCTGGACTTCCCTCTTAATTTATGATTTCCATCACCTGTGTTGAACTAGTTAAATGATAAGAAAGCTGTTTCTTCACAGGTGATGGCAATAATAATTTAAGAGGGAAGTCCAGAAACAGAGCATTTTGTACCTAGTGGGGCGGGTCATGTTGGAGGGTATGCTGAAGCAGTGGCGGCCGGGGGGTGGGGGGAGAACCCACTGACAGAGCAGAACCTTCACAGCAAGCAGGTACTGAATAATTAATGGAGTGGTCATATTATAGTGACCAGGGCCGGTTCAGGGGCTTTTTGCGCCCCGGGCGGCAATAGGGGCGTGGCTTCATACAGGGGGCTACGCGTCTAGTACCCTTCGTGGAGAAGACCTTTGCTGTGCGGTGTGTGATGATGTCAACGCGCACCGCACATCATTATAGTAAAGGTCCTCTCCACGAAGGGAAACTAGACGCGTAGCGTCTAGTTTCCCTTCATAGCGGGCAGCGGCAGTGGGACAGCGGGCAGCGGCAGCGGGACAGCGGGCAGCGGCAGCGGGACAGCGGGCAGCGGCAGCTGGACAGAGCGGGCAGCGGGGGGCACAGCAGCAGCGGATCTTGCCATGGTGCGGCGCCCTCCGGAAGGCGGCGCCCCGGGCAAAAGATCCGCTACTGATAGTGACAAGGGCATTAATGTTGGGGGTATATGATGTTGTCAGGGGCATTACTGTGGGGCATAATATGGTGACAGGGGCTATGGTGTTGCTCCATATCTGCTTATGATTTATTAATATATATATAAATATATATATATATTATACTTATTTTTTTATTTGTGTATGTATGTATATATATATATATATATATTTAAAAAAAATTGGAGGGGGGGGCCCTGCCTATTTTGTCAGTCCTGGGCCCCACAATTTCTGATGGCAGCCCTGGCTGGGAACACACATGATTTGTATTATACCCACATGCAAAAAATACAGACAAACAAAAAAAAACAAGACTTTGTTTTCTAAGATGATGGGCAGAGTGGGCACATCTATGTGGGTGTATCCTGGCTGCTGAGATGGTTGGCGTTACTGCGGGTAATCCTGTCCATAGGATGGCTTTTGATCCAAACAGGGGAATTTGATGCAGATAAGAACATTTGTATATTTAGAAATACACATGTAATAATATTCAAACCCAAATTCAACACTGCTTAGCTGGGTTTCATAAAGGTATAGATAACAACAAATGTGACCCATCAACTTCATCATTTGAATTAACACAAATATATATGGTATAACCCCCACATTGTAAAACAACATTAGAAAACCTCCTTTCATTTATATATGTACAAAGTTTGCCTCCAAACAGTGTGAGGAGTAACCATGAAATTATATCCATGATATGCTCATAACCAAGGCACTGACTGTACTAGCAAACAATACAGTCTTACAGTTTTAAAGTTTTTAATGCCAATTTATTACATTGATGACAACCAGTTATTATGTAAAATATAATTTAATAGAGGCCATAAATAGACAGATGTATATGACAGTAACAACAGAAAAAAACATTTAAAAATAAGAATTTACATTAAGCGCCATATTTATCAACTAATATTTGTGGGATAGTCACCCATTTTTGGGGAATACCTGCAAATAAGAAGTATCCCCAGAATGTGTCTCCCCTGCTTTCACACAGAAAAACAGCCCCCATTGCATTCTATGGGGGCTGCCTTCTTGCCGAATTTAACTAGCATCTGAAGATGACATAGGGGGTAAATCAGAGTTGATCGCAGCAGCAAATTTGTTAGCAGTTGGGCAAAACCATGGGGGTCATTCCGAGTTGTTCGCTCGTTATTTTTTTGTCGCAACGGAGCGATTAGTCGCTAATGCGCATGCGTAATGTCCGCAGTGCGACTGCGCCAAGTAAATTTGCTATGCAGTTAGGTATTTTACTCACGGCATTACAAGGTTTTTTCTTCGTTCTGGTGATCGTAATGTGATTGACAGGAAGTGGGTGTTTCTGGGCGGAAACAGGCCGTTTTATGGGTGTGTGCGAAAAAACGCTACCGTTCCTGGGAAAAACGCGGGAGTGGCTGGAGAAACGGAGGAGTGTCTGGGCGAACGCTGGGTGTGTTTGTGACGTCAAACCAGGAACGAAACTGACTGAACTGATCGCAGATGCCGAGTAAGTCTGGAGCTACTCAGAAACTGCTAAGAAGTGTCTATTCGCAATTTTGCTAATCTTTCGTTCGCAATTTTGATAAGCTAAGATTCACTCCCAGTAGGCGGCGGCTTAGCGTGTGCAAAGCTGCTAAAAGCAGCTTGCGAGCGAACAACTCGGAATGACCCCCCATGTGCACTGCAGGTGTGGCAGATATAACATTGGAAGAGAAAGTTAGATTTGGGTGGATTATTTTGTTTCTGTGCAGGGTAAATGCTGGCTGCTTTATTTTTACACTGCAATTTAGATTGCAGATTGAACACACCCCACCCAAATCTAACTCTCTCTGCACATGTTATATCTGCCTCCCCTGCAGTGCACATGGGTGGTCATTCCGAGTTGTTCACTCGCTAGCTACTTTTAGCAGCAATGCAAACGCAAAGTCGCCGCCCTCTGGGAGTGTATCTTAGCATAGCAGAATTGCTAACGAAAGATTAGCAATTCTGCTATTAAGTTTTTCCTTGCAGTTTCTGAGTAGCTCCAGACCTACTCCTAGATTGCGATCACCTCAGTCCGTTTAGTTCCTGGTTTGACGTCACAAACACACCCAACGTCCGGCCAGCCACTCCCCCGTTTCTTCAGCCACTCCTGCATTTTCTGCTGGCACGCCTTCGTTTTTTAGCACACTCCCGGAAAACGCTCAGTTACCACCCAGAAACGCCCCTTTCCTGTCAATCATTTACCGATCAGCAGTGCGACTGAAAAGCATCGTACGAACAGCAGCAAAACTGCCTTGTTTTTAGTTAAATAACTTAGCGCGTGCGTGCTGCGTACCATGCGCATGCGCATTTAGCAACAAATCGCAGCATAGCGAAAATCGGCAACGAGCGAACAACTCAGAATGACCACCATGGTTTTGCCCAACTGCTAACAAATTTGCTGCTGCGATCAACTCGGAATTACCCCAATTAGCCATTGAAGCCTACTGGCTACAATCCACAGAATGTAGTGGGAGAGGGATCCTTAGGATTCCTCCCTGGCACTTACCACTCACACGTGCCTGGTCAGCCGTCTGCTCATATGCAGTAGAGCAGCTGCGCCTAGTAAATTTAAGTGATCACTGCTGCGATCACTGTACTTTTACTCATCCCAGGGAAGGGCTCCTACCCGAGTCCCTGTCTCTCTGTGTGTACTTTAATACATGCCTCAAATAGTGGCAATAAGAAATTCTAATTATTAATTAAAAAAACCTGATAATAAATGGGTCACCAAATGGGATTCAATAAACTTGTAGAACACAGGTACTCCACTTTGCTATCACTTGTAGAACACAGGTACTCCACTTTGCTATCACTTGTAGAACACAGGTACTCCACTTTGCTATCACTTGTAGAACACAGGTACTCCACTTTGCTATCACTTGTAGAACACAGGTACTCCACTTTGCTATCACTTGTAGGACACAGGTACTCCACTTTGCTATCACTTGTAGAACACAGGTACTCCACTTTGCTATCACTTGTAGAACACAGGTACTCCACTTTGCTATCACTTGTAGAACACAGGTACTCCACTTTGCTATCACATAGATTAAAGTGACGAAAGAGCATAGGAAGTTTGACATTAAAGAACTGAGAACGTAACTCTGTCAGACATTTACAACAGAGTGACTGAAGTTTGTACATGAAACTGTTAAGTGATTTACTTAGTAGCAAAGCCTATATGATATCATCACCATCAAATGTGCAGTAATGATTACTAGGTATTTACTGCGTTGAGCAGTTTCCTTTTTCTGATTCTATGCAGACTTTGGTCTTCAACTTACTTTTGATTCATCAACCACATACTTGCCACTGAAATCTGGTTTTAATACTCACAACCAGAGCACCTAAAATATGTGTCGGACAGATTCCATAAAATATTTTCTTAGTTAATTCATATGTTCAAGGAAGTGACTAAGATACGGTCATTTGCTTATTTTATTTTTGTTTAAACTGGTGAAATATTGAGTTACAATGTCTATCCATTCTTCCCAGCTTAGGAATCCACAAACAACTGAGATTTAAAATTGATGCTCCTCTAGCTTTGCTGGCTCCCTCACCTCTATAATGCTGCACCCCTGCATGGCTGTATTTAACACCTAAAGCAGTGGTTCCCAAACTGTAATCCTAGGCATCCTGGGGTGCCGCAAGGCTCTTATAGAGGTGCCTCAGGTTGGTGGTCCAGGAACAAATCAAATTATGTATGGTCAAAGTGATAGGCAAAACGGGTTTAGTATGAAATACCTACAATCAAAATCCCGACGGTCAAAATACCGACAACAATTGACCGACGGTCAAAATCCTGACAAGGTCAAAATCCCGACAAGGTCAAAACCCCACATTAAAAAACCCGACAAGGTCAAAATACTGACATTTAAAATGTTGACAGGTCAAAAAGTCGACACACGTCTTTCTTTCTTTTGTGTGTGTGTATGTTGACATAGGTCGACACGGACACCGTAAATGTGCACCGCGTCCCCTCGTGATGCTTCGGGCACGGTGCCTCCCTGCGCTCGGCACACTATTATATTCCCTTATATTCCCCCTCCATGGGATGGTAAAGTATGAACAAGTCGGTTTCAATGAAAAAATCATGAAAAACTCATGTTGTCTTTTTGACCTATCGACATTTTAAATGTCTGTATTTTGACCTTGCCGGTATTTTAAATGGGGTATGGGTCATTGGGTCGACCCATCTTAGGTCGACATTCATTAGGTCACTGAAGGTTGACATTGCCATTAGGTCGACATGGGCGTTAGGTCGACATGGGCATTAGGTCGACAGGTCAAAAGTCGACATGACGTTTTTGACTGTTGTTGGTGTCGTTTTCTCCGTAAAGTGACGGGGAACCCATATTAGTGCTCCACTACTGCTTCGCTCGGCACAGGTTACCGTTCCAATCGTAGTCCATGTGGATTGTTAAGTATGAAAAATATATAAAAAATGAAAGAAAGAAAAAAGTGGAAAACTCATGTCAACCTTTTGACCTGTCAACCTAGTACATGTCGACCTAACGTTCATGTCGACCTAATGCATGACGACCTAATGGCATTGTCGATCTTGAGCGGTCGACCTAATGAGTGTCGACCTAAGTTGTGTCAGCCTAACGACCGTAACCCTTTAAATGTTGGTATTTTGACCATGTCGGTATTTTGATTGTAGGCAAATTGTCCGCATCCTGGCAAAACCATGGCTAGTGGCTGCCAATCATAAAACGTGGACAATCAGATGCACAACTGCACACCACCACATAACTGACCCTGAGGAGGACAGGTACAGTAGACACCATTTACGGAATTTTATATTTTATTTCAAATGTATCGTTAAAAATCTTTTAGTCTATGGGTGCCATGAAAAAAATGCTGATACTCTAGGGTACCGTAATTCAAGAAAGTTTTGGGAACCACTGACCTAAGGGAAAAAATAGAAATGTGTAGGCTCCTAGTAACATTTAGTAGGAGCCCTGGTTTACTGGCCAAAGGTGAAAAAAACCACATACACACAGGGCAGAGATGAGACCCCTAACATGTGCACTCGTAGCAACTGTACCCAGTAGCAGGACTTTGAACCCAATACCCACAGACAAGATTGTGTGTGCCCTTACCCCATAGCCACTTAGACTATGCGTTATTACAGCGAGATTGTAATACTGTAATGTTGTAATGTCCATTGCCTGCCTAGTGTCCCAGTTCATGGAGATAATCTACATGATAAGCACAGATGGATCTGCTGTGCAATAGTGACCCTGGAAATTGCAGGTGCTATAAACTATGCAATGGCACAGGAAATTAAATATTTGTATTTTAAAAATCATATAAATTCCAGTGTTTAATAAAGGCTCTCTCCGGTAGCCGTAAAAGTCTATTACAGATGTCAGTGTATGTATAATACTCCAGGTGTAATAATATATACTGTAGCTCACGAGTCGCTGCAGCATAACGTGGAGACACCACGGAACACGCATTGTTTTGCCAGTGGTGGATAGTGCTTTCATAAATGAAGAAAATACAGGTTGAGTATCCCATATCCAAATATTCCGAAATACGGAATATTCCGAAATACGGACTTTTTTGAGCGAGAGTGAGATAGTGAAACCTTTGTTTTCTGATGGCTCAATGTACACAAACTTTGTTTAATACACAAAGTTATTAAAAATATTGTATTAAATGACCTTCAGGCTGTGTATATAAGGTGTATATGAAACATAAATGAATTGTGTGAATGTACACACACTTTGTTTAATGCACAAAGTTATAAAAAATATTGGCTAAAATTGCCTTCAGGCTGAGTGTATAAGGTGTATATGTAACATAAATGCATTCTGTGCTTAGATTTAGGTCCCATCACCATGATATCTCATTATGGTATCTAATTATTCCAAAATACGGAAAAATCCCATATCCAAAATACCTCTGGTCCCAAGCATTTTGGATAAGGGAGACTCAACCTGTATCACAATTTTCTCTGTAATGTTTGGCAGTGCACTGTCTATAATGTCATCAATCCTAGAAAAATCATTCACAGATACAGTATAAGATTATATACACAGCTATACATTGCACTATCTATCTAAACCACACTGGAAATTGTAATTATAGAAAGAAAGGTGTGACACTAGGCCTCCTCAACAAACTCATATGTCTGAAGTATTAAAGCAGACTAGTTATTACTTTAGCCCCCCTAAGTATACCAGTAGCCAGGGACGGACTGGTGGTCTCAAACAGCTCTGAACTATCTCTTGGCGTAGTCACGGCTTACGGGGACATGTTACGGGTCACAGGGGCCTAGCCTTGTGGCACACACCTGTCTCCATGTATGCCGGGCGGCCATGCAGAGTGCAGGGAAATGTAGCTGTTCGACTAACCCATCTCTGTAAGCCGGACAGCCGAACAGAGCTGAGCTTCTCAGCCAGCCCCAGTATCTCTGTGTGGCCGGACCAGCCCATCAGGACAGGCCAGTAGGCTTCCCCAGGGCTGCCATCATAAATTGTGGGGCCTGGGACTGACAAAATAGACAAGGCCCCTCCCTCCCAAAAAAATGATTCTGCTGCACTGCTCCACCACTATGTGATGTCATACACTGTGACGTTACAGATAGGTGGAGTGTTGCGGACCTACAGGTACGGTTCACAGAGAGCTGATGTGCAGATAAGGCTTGTTTTAAGAAGTCCTCCCTGCTGTTGATTCCCAGACTGGTGGAGCTCTACAGGTATTTGCGGTAGGAGCCAGGAGTGGGCCCCTCTCTCTGTAAGGGCCTGGGACACCAGTCCGCACAGTCCCCCCCTGATGTCTGCCCTAGCCTTCCCCTTCACAGGCTGATTACTGCAAATTGATCCTTTCACTGCAATCCTCCTAATAGATTACCGCAG
Organism: Pseudophryne corroboree; assembly: GCF_028390025.1. Taxonomy (NCBI): domain Eukaryota; kingdom Metazoa; phylum Chordata; class Amphibia; order Anura; family Myobatrachidae; genus Pseudophryne; species Pseudophryne corroboree. The sequence continues at coordinate 757,663,496 of NC_086448.1, forward strand.
CAGTATTACGGGAATATTAGCATAGATGGGAGGGATGTAGATGCAGTCAGCTAATCATATGCATCCACTGGTCATCATCTGTTCACAAATCTTCCACCCCATCTCAGCCACCTTTGCGCAAGAAGTTGCATGTGCTAAATGTGTATCGTCAGTTTGTGTATTTGAAAACCACTCCTGTGACAAGTCACACTTGCTGCCAGTCTTGCCAGCTTTATGTACTCACTCAGATTTCACTAAAGTCTTCCGTCTCTCATCCTAAATCTATACTCTTCTGTTATCCCCTGTCCGTCTCTTTTTCCCAGTTCTCCCTCTATTTGTTCATCCATTCTCCCAGAACGTAGGCTGTAATGGACTGGTACCAGGAGTGGTTTAAGAGAGGAGAGGGCCCATTTACTGCACATGCTCAGGTCTCTAGGAATATGGCGCCTGCACGTTGTTCCTGGAGACTTTTCTAATGTCTGGGAAAATGGCTACCTCGCAATTTTCCTGGTGACTTCCGTCTGCAGCCCCGGCCGACTCAGGACTCTGGAGAGGTAAGTATAATGATATGGGTGTAGGGTGTGAACCAATAACTGGACCCACCTTTCTCCCCACACTATCCTTGCTTCCAGTGCTCCCTGTCTGTTGTCTCTCACTCCCCTTTAGTGACTCTGTGTGGTCACACTTGAGTACAGGGTGACTGATTGCTGAACTGCCATCCTCTACCTGAGCCTCAGCATCCCTTGCAGGTCAGGATACACGAGTAACCAATGTGTTCCATCCCCATAGTCATTGCCATACTTTGAAAGAAATTTTAGTGAAAACTCATCTCCTTGTATTCCCAGGACAGTCAGGACAAACATTCTAGTTGTTGGGACATCCGGACTATCCCACCGAATCTGAACAGTTCCACTTAAATTGGGAGCCTTGGAGTTGCCCGACCACAGTGTACAGGATGTTTCCAGCATTTGTCTGGCAACACTAGTCTGGTAAACAATTATGGAGGAGATATATTAAAGCTTGGAGAAAGAAAAAGTGGAAAATACCAACCAATCAGCTCCTAGTGGTCAATGTTCAAACACAGCCTGTAACATGGCAGCTAGGAGCTGACTGGTTAGTACTTTATCTCTCTCTCCATTTTTTCTCTCTTCAAGCTTTGATACATTATCAGCCTCTATTTCTGCACCAGATAACGGGGTCATTACCCCCCAAAACTTTGTGCCTAACTATGCTTTTCTTCAACAAAATTTCCTGGTCATGATGTTTGATGAGCTTTGTGTTGTCAGCTATGCCATCTATCAGTGGCAGCTTTGATGTCCCTTGGGCGGTAGGGGGTGTTCTATCTTCCACTCAGCCTGTAGGACCTGGAGCAGTAATTTCTGTTAATTACTCCTTTACTGCACAAGTGGTGGAAGATCAGGCAGGAGGGAGAACACCAAACTGTGGGGGGCATTGGGCTGAATGAAGGGGCACCAGTACATGACTTCCAGTGTGGTAGGGGGTGTTTAATACACAGGGGAGTGGTAGATCGTGGAGTGGGCTTAATATTCATACATTTCCAGTGGGAGGGCAGCTTGCTTGACTGCAGATATCTCCAATTCCTGGAAATAGATGTCTTAGCTTTCAATGGGATAAAACACTGGAGAGTCCCACCTTTCAGGAGGTACTGGGGAGTTAGGGATCAGAGTTCAGGAACCAGAGCAATCCACCAACGAATATATAAAACTGCATACATGGTGTGTGGGGCTGGAGCAGGGACCAGCTGCTGGAAGGCTGATGTCTCTGGTTCTGGGCATAGAAGAGACAAGTTGCCAAAGTCCATCAAAAGGGGAGAGTCCCAGATTTTGGAATATATCCTCAGAAAAACTTTATGTCGGACAGAACCCGAGATATCTGGCTGGGAAGAGCACTTAGCAGGCTTAGATAGGGACCACTGCTTTGAAGTTGGATATCTCCAGTTCCCCAGGGCAGATTTTCAGAAATCTGGTACCCATGGAAAAAGGGGACCCTCAGTTATCTGCCTAGTGTCCTTATACTCCTGGGGCCCTTAGGCAACTGCCCTTTGTGCCCATACAAAAAGACAGCCCTGTATCTAGCTCATGTTGCAGATCAATGGCTGTTAAAGGGATTAAAGAAGTTAATGAGTCACAATACAAAGCAAATCAGTGTAACTCAATCATAGAAAAACAAAAGGAAACCAGTCACAAGGAGAGGATGCCAATAACAGATGGGTCTTACCCAATCTCTCAAAAGGCAGCCTGTGCCCTGTTCTTTTCTCCTGGCATGAGGTTGAACTGGGAATTGACCCTCTTCATCCTCTTCCATTGTCCCATGGCCAGGAGGATCTTAGAGACTTCAGTATAGACTGTGCTGTTCTCATCCCTCACCACATCATCCTCCCGCACTAGTGTTCACTGATTGACCTAGGCACTATTGCTGTAAAGCATCCCAGACCTGCAGAGATGCACTGATGGAACCTCCGCACTCCGATGATCACTGCTTAGGGCACACAGTGGACGGGTCTGTTGCGTGATGTCATGACATGCGCGGCACCTGGCACACATGCAGTGCAGTGCTCCTCCGGAGACAGAGCCTATGCCGGATTTTCTTGGGCCTGTCCATGGGCCCCTTGAGAACCGCAGGGCCCTAAGCAGGCACCTGTGTTGCTTTGCGGAAACCGGCCCTGCTCCCTGTTTGTTAGACTGGGCAGTTTCGGCCTCTGCCTGCATGTTTCGGCACACTGGGCACTAGATTGTGAGGCCACAGGTTACCCCTGGCACCAATTTCAGCCTCCACCTGCTTGTTTTGGCACACTGGGCACTAGATTGGGAGGATGCGGGTTACCCCTGGCACCGGTTCTGGCCTCCACCTGCTTGTATTGGCACACTGGGCATTAGCTTGTGAAGCCGGGGGTAGGCCTTGGCACCAGTTTCGTACTACAGGGCAGTAGATTGTGAGGCCACAGGTTCTCCCTGGCACCAGTTTCAGCACACTGGGCACTAGAGTGTGAGGCCGCGGGTTGCTCCTGGCACCAGTTTTGGCACACTGGGCACTAGAGTGTGAGGCCGCAAGTTGTCGCCCCTGGCACCAGTTTCGGCACACTGGACACTAGAGTGTGAAGCTGCAGGTCACACCTGGAACCAGTTTCGGCACACTGGGCACTAGAGTGTGTGGCTGCGGATCACCCCTGGCACCAGTTATGACACACTTGGCCCTAGAGTGTGAGGCCACAGGTCACCTCTGGCATTAGTTTTGGCACACTGGGCACTAGAGTGTGAGGCCACGGGTCGCCACTGGCACCAGTTTCGGCACACTGGGCACTAGATTGTGAGGCCGCAGATGGCCCCAGCACCAGTTTCAGCACACTGGACACTAGAGTGTGAGGTCACGGGTTGCCCTTGGCACCAGTTATGGCACACTGGGCACTAGAGTGTGAGGCCGCGGGTCGCCCCTAGCACCAGTTTCTGCACACCGGGTACTAGAGTGTGAGGCTGCGGGTCACCCCTGGCACCAGTTTCAGCACACTAGGCACTAGATTGTGAATCCGCGGGTAGCCTCTGGTACCAGTTCCGGCACACTGGGCACTAGAGTGTGTGGCCATGGGTCGCCTCTGTCACCAGTGTGAGGCCGCAAGTTGTCGCCCCTGGCACCAGTTTCGGCACACTGGGCACTAGAGTGTGAGGCTGCAGGTCACACCTGGCACCAGTTTCGGCACACTGGGCACTAGAGTGTGTGGCTGCGGATCACCCCTGGCACCAGTTATGACACACTTGGCCCTAGAGTGTGAGGCCACAGGTCACCTCTGGCATCAGTTTTGGCACACTGGGCACTAGAGTGTGAGGCCGCGGGTCGCCACTGGCACCAGTTTCGGCACACTGGGCACTAGATTGTGAGGCTGCAGATGGCCCCAGCACCAGTTTCAGCACACTGGACACTAGAGTGTGAGGTCACGGGTTGCCCTTGGCACCAGTTATGGCACACTGGGCACTAGAGTGTGAGGCCGCGGGTCGCCCCTAGCACCAGTTTCTGCACACCGGGTACTAGAGTGTGAGGCTGCGGGTCACCCCTGGCACCAGTTTCAGCACACTAGGCACTAGATTGTGAATCCGCGGGTAGCCTCTGGTACCAGTTCCGGCACACTGGGCACTAGAGTGTGTGGCCATGGGTCGCCCCTGTCACCAGTTCCGGCACACTGGGCACTAGATTGTGAGGGCATAGGTGGCCCCTGGCACCAGTTTCAGCACACTGGGCACTAGATTGTGAGGGCGTTTGTGGCCCCTGGCACCACTTTCAGCACACTGGGAACAAGAGTGTGAGGCAGCGGGTTGCCCCTGGCCCCACTTTCGGCACACTGGGCATTAGAGTGTGAGCCCGCAGGTCGCTCCTGGCACCAGTTTCGGCACACTGGGCACTAGAGTGTGAGGCAGCACATCAACCCTGGCACCAGTTATGGCACACTGCGCACTAGATTGTGAGGCCGCGGGTCACCCCTGGCACCAGTTTCAGCACACTGGGCACTAGAGTGTGAGGCCGAGGGTTGCCCCTTACACCAGTTTTAGGCACACTGGTGACTAGAGTGTAAAACCACAGGTCACCCCTGGCAGCAGTTATGGTGCACTCGGCACTAGAGTGTGAGGCCGCGGGTCGCCCCTTGCACCAGTTATGGCACACTGGGCTCTAGAGTGTGAGGCCACGGGTCGCCTCTGTCACCAGTTATGACACACTGGGCACTAGATTGTCAGGCCGCAGATAGCCCCTTGCACCAGTTATGGCTCTGCCTTATAGGCCGTGAGAAGTATAAAATCACAATAAATACAAGGAATTTAGGGTAAAGAGCTTAATGGGTTTTCATGTGAATTTTGCAGATGCTTTTTCTGTTTATTGATAAATATTTGGAATATAAGGTTTACATTATTAATACAGTTGTATGTAATTAATAAACATATATGCTCAAAATTGATCTGGGGTAAATATTAAAGTATTATGAGTTGGAAGAACAAATGGAGTAAGCGCCGGTGGGGTGGTCTTCAGTATGCCAGCTGTCGGGATCCCGGCGCACAGTATACCGGCGCCGGAATCCCGACAGCCGGCATACCGACACTTATTCTCCCCCGTGGGTGTCCACGACCCCCCTGGAGAGAGAATAAAATAGCGTGGCGCGCGTAGCGAGCGCAGTGAGCCAACAAGGGGCTCATTTGCGCTCGCCACACTGTCGGTAAACCGGCGGTCGGGCTCCCGGCGCTGGTATGCTGGTTGCCGGGAGCCCGACCGCCGGCATACCATACCACACCCGCGCCAGTGTGCTAACTCTATGATATTGGACACAAACAAGAATAGTTCTAAAATTCAAAAGAATAACCTCACAGACTGCAGCTACAAAAGTTTTGAGGAGCTGTACCTCAAAAAAGTTTAGAAAAATATGTAGAAAAAAAGGAGCTCTGCAGTCGCTAATTAGTCTCCATTCATCAATTATTCACTATTCATTGTTATTTTTATGTTTGTATGATTTTTTAAGTGCATGCATTATGTATAATGTGTTTTCAATTCATTAAATATTAAAACTTTTTTTAATTAAATTAACTTCACAGACAGTGCTCCTTTTTTCCTACATACTATTATGACTTGGTTTTAGTGTGTGCTCAGCTAGATAAGTACAGTACATGGGTGATGATCATGTAGCAATGGTAACTTCAGCCCTATTACTATGTGCAGAGCATATCTTACTTGCCATTGCACTCCGCATATTCTAGAACTGAGAGCACACCAGTATGGGCAACATCTGCACTTGTATCTGGGCTGTAAGGAGCATCCTGCTGGGGCAAAGCTACAGTGTATCCGGAAAGTATTCACAGTGCTTCACTTTTTCTACATTTTGTTCTACATTTTGTTATGTTACAGCCTTATTACAAAATGGAATAATTAATTTTTCCCTCCAAATTCTACACACGATACTCCATAGTAACAACCAGAAATTATTTTTTTTTACATTTTTGCAAATTTATTACAAATAAAAAACTAAGAAATCACATTTACATAAGTATTCACAGCCTTTGCCATGAAGCTCAAAATTGAGTTCAGGTGCATCCTGTTTCCACTGATCATCCTTGAGATGTTCCTACAGCTTAATTGGAGTCCACCTGTTGTAAATTCAGTTGATTGAACATGATTTGGAAAGGCACACACCTGTCTAAACTCTATAAAACGTCCCACACTTGATAGTGCATGTATGAGCACAAACCAAGCATGAAGTCAAAGGAATTGTCTGTAGACCTCCGAGACAGGATTGTCTCAAGGCACAAATCTGGGGAAGGGTACAGAAAAATATCTGCTGCTTTGAAAGTCCCAATGAACACGGTGGCCTCCATTATCCGTAAATGGAAAAGTTCAGAACCACCAGGACTCTTCCTAGTGCTACCAGGACTCTTCCTAGTGCTGGCTGGCCGTCTAAACTAAGCGATCGGTGGAGAAGGGCGCTAGTCAGGGAGATGACCAAGAACCCGATGGTCACTCTGTCAGAGCTACAGCATTCCTCTGTGGAGAGAGGAGAACCTTCCAGAAGGGCAACCATCTCTGCCAGTGGCAAACGCAGGATTTTCATGGGGGGGTTTCCATACATGTATTTATGAACGTCTGTGTTAGATGGATAGATAGACAGTAAAAAAGCCAGGGTCCCTTAGATTTTATTTAAAAAAAAAATTTTGAATGATGCAATTTTACAGCATACCAACGTTTTGGGGCTACAGGTCCCTGTCTTTTTGACTGGGATTACAATTAAATACAGAGGGTATCTGAGTATAATTTTGTATGTCAAAAGGAGTGCCAGACCGCCACACACACATACATTAGCATACTTACACGCACAGTATACATACACAAATACACACACACACAGTATACATGCAGACAGCATACATACATGCCATACATACATACACACACAGTATACCTGCAGACAGCATACATACATACATGCCATACACACACACACAGTATACCTGCAGATAGCATGCATGCATACATGCCATACACACACAGTATTCCTGCAGATAGCATGCATGCATACATGCCATACACACACAGTATACATACAGACAGCATGCATACAAGCCATACACACAGACAGTATACATACAGACAGCATGCATACAAGCCATACACACAGTATACATACAGACAGCATGCATACAAGCCATACACACAGTATACATACAGACAGCATGCATACACGCCATACACACACACACACACACACACACACTATACATACAGACAGCATGCATACAAGCCATACACACAGTATACATACAGACAGCATGCATACATGCCATACACACACAGTATACATGCAGACAGCATGCATACATGCCATACACACACAGTATACATGCAGACAGCATACATACATGCCATACATACACAGCATACCTGCAGACAGCATACATACATGCCATACACACACAGTATACCTGCAGACAGCATGCATACATGCCATACACACAGTATACCTGCAGACAGCATGCATACATGCCATACACATACAGTATACCTGCAGACAGCATACATACATGCCATACACACACAGTATACCTTGTCCTTTAGACAGCATACATACATCATACTTACCTACTCTCCCGGATTCTGCGGGAGACACCCGGTTTTCGGGTAGTCCCCCGCAGCCCCCGGAAGAGTGGGCACCCCTCCCGCATTCTGCCCACTTCCTAGTGAAGTGGGCAGAATAGGGAGAATAACACCGTAAAATCACGGACCCGGCGGGGGCGGAGCCTAATGAAGCGATCAGATGCTAATCGCGTCATTTTAGCCCCACCCCTAGTCAAATTTCATCCAATTACCGTCTTTTCCCGGTGGGTGGGCGGGGCCTGCTGATGTAATCAGCTTGGCTCCTCCCTCATCACAGCCCACCTGCTTCTCCTCTCCGGTCATCTCCCGGAGAGGAGATTTAAAATATCGGCAAGTATGACATACATGCCATACACACACAGTATACATGCAGATAGCATACATACATGCCATACACACACAGTATACATGCAGATAGCATACATACAAGCCATACACACACAGTATACATGCAGACAGCATACATACATGCCATACACACACAGTATACATGCAGATAGCATACATACATGCCATACACACACAGTATACATGCAGATAGCATACATACATGCCATACACACACAGTATACATGCAGATAGCATACATACATGCCATACACACACAGTATACATGCAGATAGCATACATACATGCCATACACACACAGTATACATGCAGATAGCATACATACATGCCATACATACACACATCATAAACAGAAAGCACATTCCCCCCTCCAACATGCTACTCACACAAACGGCACAGAAGGTAGACCAGTGGCTCCTCCTTCATCTGGTTGCGACAGAGTGCTCAGTGCAGAGTCACTGAGAATACTGGAGACAGACATTCCCTGCCCTCACCCAGCTCGTCAGTCATCATAAAGCCCCAGGTACTGCCTGAGAGGAGCTGCACGCTTTCGCTGCAGCTCCTCCTACAGGCATCCAGCAGCCACAGGATGACAGTGAAAGGACTCGGAGGGAGCGCAGCAGCCACGCTACAGCAGGGACAGCTCCTCCGTATAAAAAAAAAAAATAGTTTTGCTGTGCCGATAGATCGGCGGCCAGGGGGGGTTTCTAGGTACTCGGAAACCCCCCCTGCGTGCGCGTATGATCTCTGCAGCAATCTACCAATCAGGCCTGTATGGTAGAGTGGCCAGACGGAATCCACTCCTTAGTAAAAAGCACATGGCAGCTCACCTGGAATTTGCCAAAATGCACCTGAAGGACTCTCAAACCATGAGAAACAAAAGTCTCTGGTCGGATGAGACAAAGATTGAACCCTTTGGCGTGAATGCCAGACGTCATGTTTGGAGGAAACCAGGCACCGCTCTTCACTAGGCCAATACCATCCCTACAGTGAAGCATGGTGGTGGCAGCATCATGCTGTGGGGATGTTTTTCAGCGGCAGGAACTGGGAGACTAGTCAGGAATGATAGAGGGAAAGATGAATGCAGAGACATCCTGGATAAAAACCTTCTCCAGAGCACTCTTGACCTCAGACTGGGGCGACGGTTCATCTTTCAGCAGGACAATGACCTTAAGCGCACAGCCAACTCTGTGAATGTCCTTAATTGGCTCAGCCAGAGCCCAGACTTGAATCCGAATGAACATCTCTGGAGAGATCGGAAAATGGCTGTGCACCGACGCTTCCCATCCAACCTGATGGAGCTTGAGAGGTGCTGCAAAGAAAAATGGGTAAAATTGCCCAAAGATAGGTGTGCCAAGCTTGTGGCATCATATTCAAAAAGACTGTGAATACTTATGTACATGTGATTTCTTAGTTTATTATTTGTAATAAATTAGCAAAAATCTCAAAAAAACTTTTTTCACTTTGTCATTATGGGGTATTGTGTGTAGAATTTTGAGGGAAAATAAATAATTTATTCCACTTTGGAATAAAGCTGTAACATAACAAAAATTTTAAATGTGGAAAAATTGAAGCGTTGTGAATACTTTCCGGATGCACTGTAAGTGAGGGCATGTCGATACAATTGAGGTCTATGCAGCATTGGACGTAAGTGTAAATACACCTGTTTTCAGGCATTACATTTGCTGGCTGCTGCAAGTCTGCACTGATGATAATTATAGGTATCAAACCAAGGGTAAGATGTACTAAGCCATAGAGAGAGATAAAGTGTAAAGAGATAAAGTACCAGGCAATCAGCTCCTGTATTTTTTCAAACACAGCCTGTAACATGGCAGTTATTAGCTGATTGGATGGTACTTTATCTCTTTCCACTTTATCTCTCTCCATGGCTTAGTACATCTTACCCTAAGTGTAGGAATTAAGTTCATAACTATCGGTGAACGAGTGATGCCATTGCACAGAGTGCATGGCCCTGTGGATGGCACCATCGACACCCCATGGCACCTGCATGTGGCTTGCAGGCAGGGTCGGCGCTACCATTAGGCAGGAGCGCCGGCCACTGGAGGGCGGCACTATAAGATGATTAGAACATGCTTTCTTTATTCTCTCCTGCTCTTCCGTAAGAGATGAGGAGCAGGAATGTTGTAGCTGCTCAGTTGCTGCCACCCCCCCCCCCCCCCCCCCAGTGATAGCACCTTGCCTTGCATAATCCTGACCTGGCCCCCGCTCCATTACAACATTCTCAAACTGATCCCTGCACCCCCTGCCCCTCCGATCTCGAGCATGATGCCTGCACCCATCCCTCCCCCTCCCACCAATTGCCGGCTCTGGCATGTGTCTTGTCTCCCCCCTACCCCCCGTTCCCATGGCGAATTGCGGACTGGGGGGTGCAGCATACTACTTTAAGCCACCCCCCCTCCCCTCCACAGGCTCAGAGGTTATGCTCCCGTGAGTGTCCCCCCCCCCCCCCGTGATTGTGGACGGCTGTCCCCCTACCCCTGTTGCCGCGAGTGCAGGTTCAGTTCCGGCTGCGAATTCCAGCCAGCCCCCCAGTGACATATTCCGGCAGTTTACCTGCTGCCCCCCCCTGCTACGAGTGCAGGCTCCAATGTGTTACTCATCAGAGTAACCATATTACCCCCCCCCTCATCCTGCCGCGACTCTCTCACTGCCCCCCCCCCATGCACCATACCCCGTAGCACACGCAGGGGGGGTGTTATGGGCACCCAGAAATTCCCCCTGATGGACTGCATTCCTTATTTTAGAAAGCCGCGATCGCAATCGCAGCTGCCGCTGCGGGGATGAGGGATCTATTGCCGGCATAGTGGCCTGCAGATACTGGGAGCTACTGTGCAATGCTGTGGTGTGTCCTCATCATTCCAGTGGCTGTTCTGTGGCTGGCAGTGTCTCTCCTCTCCAACCCAGGTACATATATGTGCAGTACAATCTATATGTTTGTTTAAATGTACAGTATGTGTGTGTTGTGTTTGTGTTATGTATGTTTGTGTGTGGAGTGTATGTATAGTCTGTGTATTTTGCCTACAAACACACACACCGTAACTGTCGTCTCTCTCCCTGTCGTCACTGTCGTCACTCTCCCTGTCGTCACTCTCCGTGTCGTCACTCTCCATGTCGTCCCTGTCGTCACTCTCTCTCCCTGTTGTCACTCTCCCTGTCGTCACTGTCTCTCTCTCCCTGTCGTCACTCTCCCTGTCGTCACTGTCTCTCTCTCCCTGTCATCACTCTCTCTCTCCCTGTCGTCACTGTCTCTCTCTCCCTGTCGTCACTGTCTCTCTCTCCCTGTCGTCACTCTCTCTCTCACTGTCGTCACTCTCTCTCTCCCTGTCGTCACTCTCTCTCTCCCTGTCGTCACTGTCTCTCTCTCCCTGTCGTCACTCTGGCTGTCCCTGCTTTCACAATTTCAGCACATTCAGTGTGCTATAATGTGAATTTCGGCACATTCAGTGTGCTACAATGTGAATTTTGTCTCATTCAGTGTGCTACAATGTGAATTTCGGCTCATTCAGTGTGCTACAATGTGAATTTCGGCTCATTCAGTGTGCTACAATGTGAGTTTTGGCTCATTCAGTGTGCTACAATGTGAATTTTGTCTCATTCAGTGTGCTACAATGTGAATTTTGGCTCGTACCATGGGGGAAATTTACTAAGCTCCCGATTTTGACCGAGATGCCGTTTTTTCATCAAAGTGTCATCTCGGTAATTTACTAAACACTAATCACGGCAGAGATGAGGGCATTCGTAATTTTTTGCAAGTCCAAGTAAAAAATTACGAATGAATACACCATCGGTCAAAACGCGGCTGTTTAAGTATGAATCTCGGTCATTTACTAAGAAGTGCAAAGCAAAAAACAAACAAACACTGCCGTGAAAAATTACAACTCGTAAAAAAGTGCTAAAAAAAAACAGACCTTTTTTTTTTATTCGTGATTGGATAGGCATGCACGGATCCATGAGATCCGTGCATGTATATCAGTGGGAAGGGGTGGGAAAGTGCTTATTTTTTCAAAAAAAATTGCGTGGGGTCCCCCCTCCTAAGCATAACCAGCCTCGGGCTCTTTGAGCCGATCCTGGTTGCAGAAATATGGGGAAAAAAATGACAGGGGTTCCCCCATATTTAAGCAACCAGCATCGGGCTCTGCGCCTGGTCCTGGTCCCAAAAATACGGGGGACAAAAAGAGTAGGGGTCCCCCGTATTTTTAAAACCAGCACCGGGCTCCACTAGCTGGACAGATAATGCCACAGCCGGGGGTCACTTTTATATAGTGCCCTGCGGCCGTGGCATCAAAAATCCAACTAGTCACTCCTGGCCGGGGTACCCTGGGGGAGTGGGGACCCCTTCAATCAAGGGGTCCCCCCCCCCCAGCCACCCAAGGGCCAGGGGTGAAGCCCGAGGCTGTCCCCCCCCATCCAATGGGCTGCGGATGGGGAGGCTGATAGCCTTTGTTGTAAAAGAAAAGATATTGTTTTTAGTAGCAGTACTACAAGGCCCAGCAAGCCTCCCCCGCATGCTGGTACTTGGAGAACCACAAGTACCAGCATGCGACGGAAAAACGGGCCCGCTGGTACCTGTAGTACTACTACTAAAAAAATACCCCAAAAAAGACAAGACACACACACCGTGAAAGTATAATTTTATTACATACATACACACATACATACATACATACTTACCTTAAGTTCCCACGCAGGTCGGTCCTCTTCTCCAGTAGAATCCAAGGGGTACCTGTTGAAGAAATTATACTCACGAGATCCAGGGGTCCAGGCTCCTCGGGAAATCCAGGGGTAATCCACGTACTTGAAAAAAAAAAAAAAACGGTGTCCCGACCACGAACTGAAAGGGGACCCATGTTTGCACATGGGTCACCTTTCCACGAATGCCAGAAACCCACTTTGACTTCTGTCTAAGTGGGTTTCTTCAGCCAATCAGGGAGCGCCACGTTGTAGCACTCTCCTGATCAGCTGTGTGCTCCTGTCCTCACTGACAGGCAGCACACGGCAGTGTTACAATGTAGCGCCTATGCGCTCCATTGTAACCAATGCTGGGAACTTTCTTGCTCAGCGGTGACGTCACTTTAGGTCAACCGCAGGGCAGAAAGTTCCCATCATTGGTTACAATGTAGCGCATAGAGCAGCCGTGAAGTGGCCTGGAGGCTTATCATATCTTTTGCAAAACATATGTAACGAAGAGCTCTAAATTTCCTATTATTACATAGTATGTAGTTCTTCTTACTAACAGCCAGCAGAGTGCGTGGGAAAAATCCCTTTTATATTTCTTGTCTAGAGTAACCCCCTCCCGCAGCACCTGGGGATTGTTACCAGCTTGATTAGAGCAGTTTTCCACTATTTATTGCAGTTCAGAGAGGCATAGATGGAGCCAGCATTAGGAGGGCATGCTGGGTCCTGTAGTGCCATTTGGAGGATACAGGGGTGCCTCCAGGTAAACTAGCTCTCAATCTGGATATGTTCTGTATGTGCCATTATCATGTGGCCACATATTAAGCAATTGTATGACCCATAGTGGATGTTATTATTATTATGCTGTGTATGGGTTTGGGGAGTGGTACCCCCCGGGTCTGGTGGGGCTGGGCCACCTTGGGGTAGCATGCCATATTATTTATTTAGCACTTATGTAACACTCCTATTTTTTCACTAATATTACTCTTTTGAGTATTTTATTAACACCCTTATTTTTGTAGCACTTTCTAACCCATAGCTTCTGCTTCTTTCTTAACACATATTAACACTTTAGTATTTCAATGGTGTGCTGCCCTGGGGTGGTCGGGCCTGAGCCGACTTTGTGGGGTCCAAGCCTTGGACCTATGCTTAGTTAGGGACCTCCAGCAATAGAGCAGCCGTGAAGTGGCCTGGAGGCTTATCATATCTTTTGCAAAACATATGTAACGAAGAGCTCTAAATTTCCTATTATTACATAGTATGTAGTTCTTCTTACTAACAGCCAGCAGAGTGCGTGGGAAAAATCCCTTTTATATTTCTTGTCTAGAGTAACCCCCTCCCGCAGCACCTGGGGATTGTTACCAGCTTGATTAGAGCAGTTTTCCACTATTTATTACTGTTGCTATGCTGCCTGGAGCATCCAAGGAACCCTCTGGGGAGGCACCTTGCAGCCTGTGGAGCTGCCCGGAGCATTCTTAGGATGATCTGCCTAAAGCCAGAGGCTACTCTCCCTAGGTGGGATGTCATGACATCACAGGCTTAGGTGGCGTGGTCAGTAAAAGAAGGCATAGAGCCCTGTTCTGGCCCTGGCGGGGGGATGGTATTGGAATCCCGGTGCTTGGGATGCCAGTGGTCAGAATAACAGCACCTGGTAAGTATTCTAAGCCCCCTCCTCTACCCCCCTAACTCTAACCCTCCCTCCCCGCAGCCTAGCCCTAACTCTCCCTGCTTAGTACCTAACTCCCTCCCCTTAATACCCAACCCTAACCCTTCCTCTTTCGTGCCTAACCCTAATACCCCTCTGCTTCCCAACCCTAACCTTCCCTCTAGTGTCTAAACCTAAGCTCCCCCCTTCCCCCACAGACTAACCTTGCCCCTCCCCTTCATTGTTACGATCGGGATGCCAGCAGTCAGGATTCCGTCACCATCATTGTCATCGATGTCGGTATCCCGGTTTCGGTCTTGTGACCAGTGCCTGGATTCCAGCCTCAGTATTCGAACTGCCGGCATCCACAACGCTAGTATGCTAACCAGATCCCCTGTTAGGAATAGGGCCCTCATTCCGAGTTGTTCGCAGTGAATCATCGCATCGCAAACGGGCAGAAATCAACAAACCGCGCATGCGCAAAAGCGGAAATACGCATGCGCGAGCATAGCTATTTGACACTTGTGCAGAAATACTACAAAGAAAACTGCTCGTTACACAGAAACGAAAACGGGGAGTGGCGAAGGCGTGACAGGGGCGCGACTTCGCAATCTGACGACATGGGCGTGAAAGTGGGCGTCTAGTGTGGGAGTATGCAACTAGCAGTAGGCGTGTTTTTGCAGAAATGCGTTTTCGATGTTAAATTTAACATAGCAATTCCTCGCAATCTTGACGCTGCAGCCGAGTAGGTCTGCAGTTACTCTGCATTTGCGAAGTAGTGTTACAAGTGTGTATGCAATAATTAGCAGTTAGTTGGAGATGCCATTCATCTGTTGTCCAATTACTTGCTAAACACTGCTCTGCTGAAGTACTGCAAACAGCAATTGTGTGGACACATTACATGTTTATTCTAAGCACCTATAAATCTGTAACGCTGCCAAATAAGGTTTAAATTGTGAGTCAAGTTTTTGGATAAACATTCATGTTAAGTGCATGTTTTAATGTGTTAAATACTACCAAATGCAAACAAGTGAAATTATTAAAACTCCAAAACTACATCAGCAACATCTAAACTACATAAAATGTGACCTTTGTATATCCCAAATATCAGGACCAACATAATGCAGCATACACTTAATTTTTAACTTAAATAAAACTTTTATTTTTGGTTACAATATCTGACAATGTTTAAAATTATGTCCTGTTGCCCATAGTAAAACAAAACCTGAGTTGTGACTATTTTTATAATATGGACATTAAAGTGTGGTGCAAGGCATACCTGTTGCATTTTTAAAGATGCAATGCTTGTATATGTTTTCGGATTGGTCCCTTGTTCCCCAAGTGTCTATATGCTTTGCTAAACTTTCCTGGACTAAGATTAACATAATGCATTTACTTTAACAAAGTACACAAACTTTTTTTTTTTATTACTGCTGTAATAAATTTAGTGATCCAAACAACATGGCTACAGGTGAGTATCACAGGCAAAGATGGACCAAGCAGCAAGCAGATGCCACTGACACAAATGACATAGCAGAACTCAGTACTAGGGAAACTCCATCTTCTGACAAAATAATAATTTAAATGCAAATAAATAATATGGTGTAAACACCCTGCCAGACAAATATATTTGGGTTACTGAGAAAGATTCAGGAGCCAGCACACAAACACAACAAATCACAGCACACTAGGAAGAGGAAGATGGCTCTGGTGTACAGGAAAAAAAGCTCACAGGCTACAATATATCTAAACAGAAATAATAAATTTCACTAAGAGGGAGTTAGCCATTCTGGCCACACAAGCCAACACAAAAAAAACATAGAGACAACATGAAAAACATGGGTGCTGCCCATCTGGAGAGACATCACTTTCTTTTTTTTTTTCCCCGCCTGATGCTGTTCTTCTTGGCTTGGTCTGCGGAGCGACCTTCGTGTGCCCTGCCCAGTGGGATGTTCTTCCTGGGCAGGGGCAGGGGAGGGAGCCGATGTGGCTGGCTCTTTGCCACTGTGGGCAAGGGAGACAGCGATGGCCTGGAGCCCTTGCAAGATGTTATTTGCAAGGTTTTGGAATGAGGAGGCAAGTTGATCTTGTCCCTGCCTGATCTCTGCCAGACCTTGGCAGAGTTGACCAACACCTTGCTCCACACTGGTTCTGTGCTCAGTGAGCCGGACAGCTATCTGGCTTACCTCCCGGATCATCCTGTCCTGAAAAGCGTTTAGGCTCTCACCATACCTAGCTATTTCAAGCAGGATCTCCGGGATAGCAGAGGGTTGGGTGGGGGGGCCAGTTGGAACCTGGATAGGTGGGATTTGGGGTCCCACACTGCCAGACACACTAGGTCCCTCCACCTCAGCCTCAGCCACATAACCCTCCTGTGACTCTACCTGCTCAACCCCCTGTGCTGTTATGTGCAAAGCAAATAGAAGAATGTGTGGAAAAAGAGTACAAAAAAACAATATTAGACTTTTGAAACAAAAATAATTAAAAATTACAAATATGTGTGTAAACTTACCTGGCAAGTCATGTTCCGTCAGTATTTCAGGCAGGTCCGTGTCCATATAAGACACCCCTGTCCCCTCCTCATAACTGACACAGTTCATCGCCATCTCCTCCAACTCTGTATACTCCACAGCGACAGATGGTCCGCCCCCTGTAGCCCTTGAGGCATTCCACTCCGCAGACCTCTTGCCCTTCAGGCGGGATTTGAAGTCGGCCCAACTACATATATTAGGAAAAATAGGGTCATGGTATATTTTTAAAATAAATTCCAGCTTTAATATATAGGACACATGTTCTGCATTTGGTTGCTATAGACATCATATCTAATATATAGGACACATGTTCCGCATTTGGTTGCTATAGCCAACATCACATGTAACTAGCTTTTTAAGAATACTTTGCACAGATTATGGACTGCCAATATACACTTACCGTCGTCTAACTTCCTGTGCTGTTCGGACTATAGAGCCGACTTCATTCACAGAATGAGTGATGTCCCTCCAGATTCGATCTTTGGTAGCAGCACCCATGTTTTTTGGGCCTCTATGTATTTTTGACATGGCCTGTGTGACCAAAACACGCAACTCCCTCTTAGTGAATGCGGGCTGTCTTTTTTTTCGCCTTGAAGTAGCCTGTGAGCTTTGAGACTGTTCCTCCTCACCATCTTCCTCGTCACTAGCTGCTTGTGTATGTTGTGGTTGTGTGGCTAATGCTGAATCTCCCTCAGTTTCCCCAGTCTGTCTGTCTGGCAGGGTAACCCCTCCTAACTGCTGTGTATCAGAAGGTGGAATGTCTCTAGTACTGAGTCCTGCTTCTTCAGAATCCGCAGAGGCGGATTCCAGCATTTGCCGACGCAATGCTATTTGTCTTTGTGCCAATGCAGCCTGCTGCCGCTGCACGCGGTCCATCTCTGCTGCCAAATCCTCACGAGTAGCCATGTTGCTAATGACATGTCTGTACGCACAGGTGTGTAGGTATTTATAGGTACGTGCGCAGCCAAAATTCACACAGGTGTAAATTATGCTAATTGTGTGACTGATTGTACTGCTTATTTAAGAGCCTTGTTTGCAGCCTGTGTGAGTGAGTGTATGATGTTAAAAACTGCTGTGTTATCTTTGAAGGTGGTCGTCTTTGGTTCAACTTTGCAGTGAGTAATTTTTGCATTGTCTTGCAGACAGATGTCCGTTTATTCTCTTTAAACATTTTGTATAGCGTAGTGCGTTTTTTTTGCTAAGTTTCTTTTGAGAGTATTCCTACATTAGTCAATTATCAAGCCAAGTATGTATGGTGGTGCAATGGAACAGGGTTTATGTATTTTGGAGGATATCGGTTTGATATTTAAATGGTTTAGTATGCCATATTTTTTTATTTCTTACCTGTACTTTACAGTGTGTTTGTTATATTGTTCACACAGTTTGTTTGATTTATTAGACTCCTTCTGTGTCTCTTGTAGGTGTGTCAGTTTTGGAATTTGTATCCAGATTTTGTTTTTTCCCGAGTTGGTGGATTTTTGGTTTAGTTTTCACATATATTTGTCACTTCAGTGATTAACCAGGTAAGTAGCCTATCCCTGTGTGTGTTGCTGTTTGTTGTAATTGTCTATATGATATCTTACACTCCTTCTGTGTCTCTTGTAGGTGTGTCATTTTTGGATTTTGTATCCAGATTTAGTTTTTTCCCGAGTTGGTGGATTTTTGGTTTAGTTTTCACATATATTTGTCACTTCAGTGATTGACCAGGTAAGTAGCCTATCCCTGTGTGTCCTGGAGTGTGTTTGTAGCAAGTGTGTATCTTATTTTTGTTTGGCCATATCTCTATCTAGTAGGTTTTTTTTATGTTTTTCAAAGCATTTACTTTGGACAAAGTTGGGCGGATTTTTGCTGTATTAGCTACTAAAGGACCCTATTTTTTTTCTAAAAGGTTTTTTTAAGTAAAAAACTAAGTTACATTATTCATACTTAGTTGTTTGAATATATATTGTGTCAGTTATTATATGGGTATGTTTGTAATCTCAAATACTTTTTGATTTGTGATGTTAACCTATGTTTCTAATAATTAGCTAAAGGTTTTTTTTGTTTTTTTTCAATTTTGTGTTTTGGACCCGTATTTTGTTATTGAAGAAATGGAGTATGCTCCTGCAGTAAGTTAACACCCATACACTTTGTCTTTGATTATGGCTGACAATGTTTTTTTTTTTTTTTTTAATTATTCTTACCTTCATTTTAAGTTGGTGATGTTCGTTCATGTGGCAGCTGAAGCCCTCCCACCCCAACCCACGGAACCACTCCCACCCCAACCGCTGCAAGCCCTCCAACCGCAACCGGCTCCTCATCATCCAAGGCAACGGAGGCGTGCTAGGCCACCAATTTTCCGTACCCGTGTCCTCCTTTTTGGGATGCCTGATGATGTGGTTGTGCGCAGATACAGGCTGCCACCTCATCTAATCCTAGACACTCTCTCCATAATAGAGAGTGATCTAGAACAATCCATTAGGTATCTGTCAAAGTCAGAAAAATGTCTCTATGCACGTTGCCATATTTGCACCTCATGCTGGTCCGTGCTGCGCATGCGTGCGCTTTCCCGTGATAGCGCATACCCGCTGATGCGTGCACCCGCTCGCATCGGTATGCGTATTTACGGTAAAGAGTATGTAGTCGTAGCGAGCGACCCAATCGTTACATATTTTCACAATTAATGTAGTTTGTAGATCATGGTCCCTTTGATAGTTTCTGAAAGTTTAGTTAATATAGAATGTCCCTGAGCTGAGGAATCCCTCTTTGTATTGTGGGAAGGGTCTAACAAGAGCCATGCAGCAGTGTTTGGTACCCATCGGAAGAGTATTTAATTAGCAATGTTCCGGTGTTGGTTTGGAGCGTATTAATCGCTCGTGCGAATAGTTATGGACATAAGAAGTTTATGTCCATTTCTATTATTTACTCATACTCAGGTATGCGGCGGGAAACCTAGTCTCCCACCCACCTGAGCTGTTTGAAATCGTCACAGCCCACCTGTATGAATCAACCTATGACCTTTTGTTATGATACAGGGCCGAATTCCGACGTCCAATGGACAATGGGATTGTAGGGACTATGAGATTGCATTGTGTGTGGGGCATAAATAGGCAGGCCGACCACATCCAGCTCTCACTCTTCAACGGTTCTTATTGCTGAAAATCGGGTGCTGGATGTCCAGGCGCATGCGATCGTTTACCTTTGTGCGTAAGTTTTCTCTCCGTAATCATTGTCTTACTGTGAGCCAATTTCTCTCATCTCTCTCCATTTCTCTCTCTCTCTCTCCTTTCTCTTTTCTCTCACATCTCCCCTAGACTACTATTGAATTGTATTAGATAGTATTGTATTTTGGTTAGGAAGTCTCTGTTATATTGTAGTGTATCATTTGTACTGTTATCCCCTTTTACAAGTATATTAGATATAATACAGTTAATAGGCTTTGGACCCTAAACCAGTATCTGTGTATTTCCTATAGTGTTAAGTGTTCACTTGAGCGTCGGTGACGCTCAAGCAGCTTTGTAGTTAGTCAGGTTACACAAGGTTGCACTTACACCCTGTATTCACATTAAGGTATTCTGTGTATTTCATTGGTATAAGGTTTAGACATAAAGGTATAGCGTTGTGAGCGTCTGCGCCGCTGGTGATCTCCTCGTGGTCTTGAGCGTCCGCTACGTCATAGCGAATCATTACTCTAGTCATAGCCCTTAACGTGCTGTCCTGTGATCGCTGGGCCGTGAGCGAACGTGACGCTTGAGCGTCTCGCCTACGGCGGAGCGATCGTTACGCAACCAGCGTACCCGTACGGTACTTCTTAAGTAAACAGCGTACAGTGTTCTTAGACTTCATAAAGGGTTGTTTATACGACAAAGGAATTTAGCATTGTCAATTGGGGACTCGTCCTATCCTTCTCATATCTGCACTAGGTAGATCAGCAGACATTATCCCCCCAGCAAAGGGTGGGAGGTTGTCTCGCAGTGCTGACGGGATAAGCGTCTGCTTCGCTTAGATAAAGAGTGCTGAAGGAATCCGGGAACCGGAAGTAAGAACAAAACGCTTGTGTTTTTTAAAACTGTTTATTTTTCTTCTGTCTTGCGTATATACGCACGCATACATATATATATCTGCATTTCTTTTCCATCTGTGTATTTCATTTTTCGTATATCACTATCCTGTTTGCCAGTTTTATAGTTGATAGAAAAGTGCCAAAAGAGATTTGCTGTTATTTCATAGTTTAAGAATAGAGGTAATAGTTAAAGTATAGACAAACACACAGGTTTGCCTGGGAGATAAGGCAAAGCCAGTGTGGTGTGTGGTAGATGATCAGGGATCATCTACATTGATAAAAGTATAAATTGTGTTACGGTGGATCTTTGCTTTGCGTACACGTGTCCCTAACTGAGACTTGCGTACGCAATCCAAAGGCCGACGCACGCAGTGTACATTACGCAACGGAGCGTCTGTGTACGCCCACGTAACTCAAACCACAAGTTGACTTTAACAGGTGATAAATAGCGCAACGCGGTAAATAGCGCAACGCGGTAAATAGCGCAAGGCGATAAATAGCACAAATTGATTTCAGTTTTCCAAAAACTTAGTTTAAATACCTTACTTTACTGTAATACCTCTGGGGAGAGCTATCAGACTACGGGAAATGATTTTTTTTCTGATCAGAAAACTATAAGAATGATAGTGGGTTGAAAACGGTATGAGTGTATTGAATCCCACTTTGTGGACTTTGTGATCTATGTGATAATCCCGCTTTGTGAACTTTGTGATCTATGTGGAACGTGATGAGCACGATCTGAGTGAAAACGTGCAACAGAGTGTGATAAAGTTTTCGTTGTATTACGCTCTGGCTGTTTTGGAGCACAGTAGGGAGACTCCAATGATCCTACCATTTATGGGCAACAAGTGTCTATAAGTGGTACGATTGGACCGCACGGTTGTATGTGTGACCAATAACGCAACGTGATATGAGGTCGTATATCCATGCGTAAATCTTGCCCTCATACGTGTTGTAGGGAGCACATGCAAGCGTGATTTGTGTAAAAGAAAAAGGAAGGGAATTTTCTCAGGAAAATCTCTAGAGATAGGGCCTGCAACGGCTACACGTGTCTGCTAGAAGGCGGAACGGGGATACCCGGAGCAGAAGAAGTTCAGTGGAAGAGCTTTAAGGATTTCCAACGAAGTTCTGTGTTTGGTGCAGTTTAGGAAGTTTTTCTGTGTTAAAAAGGTCCACTATGGCAGCCAAGTGCACAACACAGAGACGGTCGGAGGTCAGGATTCAGACTCCAGAGGCTTGCAGACCCCGAGGGTCTGCTCGGTTAGTAATGTGGGGGAAATATGGTCCCCACTCTGAGACCTTTTGTGATGAATGGACACGAATGACTGCGGGGGATAAGGCACCATTTCCCGGGATAGGTAGTTTTGACTCAGAGGTGTTGCATAATTTAAGGCGAAGGATATGTCTCATCAAATCAGCAAAGAGACGAATCAAGCATTATGATTGTTTACAGATATGGCAACAGGAGAGTGAAATGCAAAGAAATGTAACTTACTTACCTAACTTTCATCTTGAGAGGGGAGAGGTGGCAATGGAGGGGATTGTGGTTGCGGAGAGAAGCACAGGGGTGAACAATAAAAATGCTCTTAGCAACAGTAGTACAGATAATAAGAATAAGTGTGATAAATGTAACAATGCTAATTGTAATGCTGTTGAATGTACAACTATTAACCCATGCAAGTCGCACCCCATGTTAAACTTTCCTCAGGGACACCAACAAGAAAGTGAACCCAGAACGATGTCGGCACCTCCTCCAGAAGCCATCACACAAGACATCCAGGTGGACGCGACCCAATCGGTAAAAACTGTAATCAAACCCCCTAATGGAGGGTCAGGTGAGGTCGTGTCCACAGGTATGTATGGTATTATACATCACACACAAACAAATGTACCTTATATCATAGAATCAATTCAGAATGACATTACTGGACTTAATCCTGTTAGGGTAATTGCAGTACCAAATGGGGAAACTGACTCTTCAGGAATCACTCCTGTCAGGAACATCGCCATGTACTGCCCTTTTTCCCGAACAGAATTAAGAGCAATTCTGTCTGAATTTCCTGATCCCAGGAAAGACTTAGTTGCTTGTCAAAGATACATTAGAGTGCTAGGACATACTGCAGAGCCAAGTAACAAAGATTGGAGGACAGTTTTGAGGGCATGTTTACCCCCCGATGTTGATTCATTGAAATTTATCACTGATTGTAAGCTAGATGAGGAAGTGCCACTAACAAACAAGTATAACCAAGATAATGTAAAAAGAATCAATCTACAGTTGAAAGAATATTTTCCTACAGTAGCAAAGTGGAATAAAATCTATACAATAAGACAAAAAGAAGGTGAATCCGCAGAAGAGTATTTTCACCGGGCTCTGCAGGATATGGCTAGGTACACTGGTATAGATGACATTGAAACTAATGTACACCACAGAGAGGTAGCTGTGTCCGTATTAGCGAGCAACTTGAAAGACACACTAAAAATTAGGGTACAAACCTCAATACCTCATTGGAGAGGTATCTCGGTTGCGGCATTAAGAGAGTCCGCTATCGAGCATGACCGAAATATCAAAAGAACCAGGGAAGCGCAGGGAGAGCGGTTGATGACACTAAACATCCAAGCACTAGAGAATGCATCAAGTCGACCGGAACCCCAGGCCCCTAGCACATGGAGAAAGCCAAGGATTTGTTACAATTGTAGAAGAGAAGGGCATTATGCCAACAACTGTAATAACCCACATAAAGTTAGACCCCCTAGACCAAGAAATGAGAAAAATTACAATACACACCATTATAATCAGGGATCACATAGGCAGGAAAGGTGATTATTAGGAATGGAGGCAAGCCTGAGGTAACGGTTAATAAAGTGGGAGGTCATTCACTGAAGACACAGGAATGACCAGGTGAAAAGTTGTAAATGTATTTGTGAAAAATGTTTTTTTTTTTCTCTCTCTCTCTATCCCCATCTCTGACGAGTAGTGGTAAGAATTCACACATTGCATATCCACTTGGTCCTTGCAGAAGTCTACCAAACCCCAGCATGACCTCCGCCACAATGTATTTCTGGCCAGATACAGACAGTGGAGTAATGCAGGTGCTGGTGGGGAGGGACTGCTCAAGGAGACCAGTAGACACATAGATATGACAGCCTAATAAGTCTGACAATGTTTTTCTAAGGCTAACAATGTTTTCTTAATGTTGACAATGTTTAAAAATGTTTTGTTTCTCTTTTCTCATTGGTGGTTATTGTCGAGTTATGTAATGTATATATGCACATGAATTGTTCTCTATCTCTTTTGTTTTTTTGTTGTCTCTCTCTTCCCACTCATGTTTCCATGGTTTAAAGATGGTATGTCACCCCTCAGTTGGACCAATGGTAATGCCAGATTTTTTTTCTCCTTACAGAAAGATCGCCGGTTAGGAAGGAATATTGCATCACCAGAATGTTCGTTTGGAAGACTGAGAGACAGCACCTTTGAGAGGACAGCAGAACAAGAAGAACAACAAGACGAGAGAACTTATTATCGTAACAAGTTCTCTCCCCCTCAAACTGTTTTCTTATACCCCCTTTACAAATTTCTTCTTTTCTCCTCCTGTAAGATGGACTTGCCCCAAGAGACTGTGATATGGATTTTCCCGTTAACCATGATGTTGACCAGAGCAGTCTGTTTCGGTGAGAGTACCAGTGAGGTCGAGAAAGGATCCAGAAAGGTCCTGATGACTGAGACGGAGGTGTAAATTTCCAATAGCAACCCAATCACCAAGCAAAGGCGAGTACCGGGCACGATCTAACAACCATGTTATCTGTAAACATTTTCTTTGAAGGATTGTTAGTTCAAAAAGAAAAACTGTATCTGTAGGCTCTGTGACAATGGTTGAAGATGGATGCATAAAGAAATGCCAATCCAGTCTTAATATCCATATGGACCAGCATCCATTGAGTGACCATCACTCCTTAGTGGGTAACGTGTTAAATAAAACAGATTGTTGGGTATGCTCTCAAGTACCTCAGGGTCATAGCAAATCAGGGCTAGTACCATTTCCTTTAACGTTAGGGGAGGTACTTGAGCTAAGGGGTGGGAGACCGGTGGACCGGAGGTTTAACATCTCCAGCCCTCCTAGTTTGAAGCTCCACCAATACCATGTGGATAGGTCCCTCTTATGTTTTAATATCTCCAATCCCCGTAAGCCGGGAAATTGGGAAGTGTCATGGAGCAACCTTACCATGACCTTTTCACA
Source organism: Pseudophryne corroboree (assembly GCF_028390025.1). Lineage (NCBI taxonomy): Eukaryota > Metazoa > Chordata > Amphibia > Anura > Myobatrachidae > Pseudophryne > Pseudophryne corroboree. Next base: position 757,688,609 of record NC_086448.1, read on the forward strand.
CAGAGCAGATAGAATGCCTACAGATACAGAGCTTGTACGCCACATAGCCAGTAGAGGAAAATCTTTCCGGTATCGATATACCTTAGGAAATAGGATTACTAGAGTTGGAGAAGTATCACCAGGATACTGTGCACATATCGTACAAACCGATACGTGCATTAAGCAGATGGAAGAATTAGGGTCAGGAGATTTCACCTGGAAGGTTTGTAACATGGTAATGTCCTTCTCCGTCCCATATGTTCTCCCCGATGATGCATATTTCATATGCGGGAGAAAGGCGTACAAGTGGCTTGCCCCAAACTCTGAAGGATTGTGTTATATTGGAAAAGTATTGCCTGAAGTGATGACTGTTACACATGACAAAATGAAGGACATACACCGTGGTGCCCAAGCTCCTTATACTCACACTCATTACGAGCACCGAGTTAAAAGACAACTGTCAGAAAGGTTAGAGCACCCGGCCTCTGATCTTATCCATGAATCCACCGGGATTCAGGTTCTGGTAGCGTTAGATTTCACTCGCACCGCTCGAGGAGTGATGAATTATAGATACATTTCCGCACTCGCCAATTTGTTAGATAATATCACTGAAATGTATGATGACATGTTTAGATACACTGGAAGAGAACTTCAAGCCTACAAAACAGAACTAGTTCAGCATAGAATGGTTCTTAATTATCTTACAGCAGTAACAGGCGGATATTGTGTTACATTGGCAACACAGTACGGCATAAAGTGTTGCACGTATATCACAAATAGCACCGAGGATCCGGTAGAGGTCATAGACCAAAAGATGGACGATATTCTCCAATTGAAATGGGAATTTCGTCGAAAACACAATCTCACCCTTGCTGCTGTAGGTAATGAGCTGACTGGTTGGGTGTCATGGTTGAACCCGCGAAATTGGTTCTCCGGTTTAGGAGACTGGGCTCAAGGAGTCATAATGGATGTTGGAAAGTTTCTACTATGTATCTTGGGTGTCGTTATATCGATTGGATTGATATTTAGATGCGGGCAGGCTTTAATGAGGTGCAAACAAAGTACAAAAGTGATGAGTTTGAGGAGTGAGGAAACTGTAATTAACCTGGATTTGATTTATGACCCAATGATAGAAACCAGAATGTGATGAAAATGCGATTATACGGTCCGTTTCTTTCACCTGTTTTTCTGCTTTTCTCCAAGATACAAAGACCCCCTTGGACGAGGAAGTTGACGAGACGCTATACAGACAACAGACAAGCACCAAAGATGAAGTTTTGACAACCTATGATATGGACACTTGATGAACTTTGCCATGGATCCCCAGTTTCCCTAGTATTTTTAAACTCACGCTAGCCCAACATTTTTTGTAAATCTGATGGCACTGACAAAGCTATTTGCTCATGCCCAAGGAGCAATACAGCGCAAAGAAGACGACTCTCAACAGATACCGAACACAACTTCAACGACAGATGTACATTTCCCTGACATAGAATATCATTGCATTTTCCATAAGTGTTCTTTATCTTCATCTCTACAACCCTCAGGTAATGACACACATAGACGATAGGGAATACAGGCACAGATATCAGCAACCACATACCTCCCCCATTCATGTATCATCAACTAAAATGTGCATCCCCATTTTGTTACAACTGAAAGCCGAAATGAGCTCGGTAAAGTTTGACAGCCCATCCACAGACCCGTACCACGGGATAAGAAGGAATTCAAATGTATACTTCGCAATACCTCGAAGCTTGATTTACCACACGTACGGCACGATGATACGTGACCCTCCAAACATGGACTCATACACACATGCTTCTGCTATCTCACTAGGTCATACCCTCTTCACACCTACTCCTCTCTCCTTCCTTACCCCACCATGGAAATCAATTAACCCCTGACTTACATTTTTCTCCTTTTTTTTTAAATGTTTTAGAAGGTGGCAGTTATTATTGACTGCCAAAGGGTGGACTGTCAAAGTCAGAAAAATGTCTCTATGCACGTTGCCATATTTGCACCTCATGCTGGTCCGTGCTGCGCATGCGTGCGCTTTCCCGTGATAGCGCATACCCGCTGATGCGTGCACCCGCTCGCATCGGTATGCGTATTTACGGTAAAGAGTATGTAATCGTAGCGAGCGACCCAATCGTTACATATTTTCACAATTAATGTAGTTTGTAGATCATGGTCCCTTTGATAGTTTCTGAAAGTTTAGTTAATATAGAATGTCCCTGAGCTGAGGAATCCCTCTTTGTATTGTGGGAAGGGTCTAACAAGAGCCATGCAGCAGTGTTTGGTACCCATCGGAAGAGTATTTAATTAGCAATGTTCCGGTGTTGGTTTGGAGCGTATTAATCGCTCGTGCGAATAGTTATGGACATAAGAAGTTTATGTCCATTTCTATTATTTACTCATACTCAGGTATGCGGCGGGAAACCTAGTCTCCCACCCACCTGAGCTGTTTGAAATCGTCACAGCCCACCTGTATGAATCAACCTATGACCTTTTGTTATGATACAGGGCCGAATTCCGACGTCCAATGGACAATGGGATTGTAGGGACTATGAGATTGCATTGTGTGTGGGGCATAAATAGGCAGGCCGACCACATCCAGCTCTCACTCTTCAACGGTTCTCATTGCTGAAAATCGGGTGCTGGATGTCCAGGCGCATGCGATCGTTTACCTTTGTGCGTAAGTTTTCTCTCCGTAATCATTGTCTTACTGTGAGCCAATTTCTCTCATCTCTCTCCATTTCTCTCTCTCTCTCTCCTTTCTCTTTTCTCTCACATCTCCCCTAGACTAGTATTGAATTGTATTAGATAGTATTGTATTTTGGTTAGGAAGTCTCTGTTATATTGTAGTGTATCATTTGTACTGTTATCCCCTTTTACAAGTATATTAGATATAATACAGTTAATAGGCTTTGGACCCTAAACCAGTATCTGTGTATTTCCTATAGTGTTAAGTGTTCACTTGAGCGTCGGTGACGCTCAAGCAGCTTTGTAGTTAGTCAGGTTACACAAGGTTGCACTTACACCCTGTATTCACATTAAGGTATTCTGTGTATTTCATTGGTATAAGGTTTAGACATAAAGGTATAGCGTTGTGAGCGTCTGCGCCGCTGGTGATCTCCTCGTGGTCTCGAGCGTCCGCTACGTCATAGCGAATCATTACTCTAGTCATAGCCCTTAACGTGCTGTCCTGTGATCGCTGGGCCGTGAGCGAACGTGACGCTTGAGCGTCTCGCCTACGGCGGAGCGATCGTTACGCAACCAGCGTACCCGTACGGTACTTCTTAAGTAAACAGCGTACAGTGTTCTTAGACTTCATAAAGGGTTGTTTATACGACAAAGGAATTTAGCATTGTCAATTGGGGACTCGTCCTATCCTTCTCATATCTGCACTAGGTAGATCAGCAGACATTATCCCCCCAGCAAAGGGTGGGAGGTTGTCTCGCAGTGCTGACGGGATAAGCGTCTGCTTCGCTTAGATAAAGAGTGCTGAAGGAATCCGGGAACCGGAAGTAAGAACAAAACGCTTGTGTTTTTTAAAACTGTTTATTTTTCTTCTGTCTTGCGTATATACGCACGCATACATATATATATCTGCATTTCTTTTCCATCTGTGTATTTCATTTTTCGTATATCACTATCCTGTTTGCCAGTTTTATAGTTGATAGAAAAGTGCCAAAAGAGATTTGCTGTTATTTCATAGTTTAAGAATAGAGGTAATAGTTAAAGTATAGACAAACACACAGGTTTGCCTGGGAGATAAGGCAAAGCCAGTGTGGTGTGTGGTAGATGATCAGGGATCATCTTCATTGATAAAAGTATAAATTGTGTTACGGTGGATCTTTGCTTTGCGTACACGTGTCCCTAACTGAGACTTGCGTACGCAATCCAAAGGCCGACGCACGCAGTGTACATTACGCAACGGAGCGTCTGTGTACGCCCACGTAACTCAAACCACAAGTTGACTTTAACAGGCGATAAATAGCGCAACGCGGTAAATAGCGCAACGCGGTAAATAGCGCAAGGCGATAAATAGCACAAATTGATTTCAGTTTTCCAAAAACTTAGTTTAAATACCTTACTTTACTGTAATACCTCTGGGGAGAGCTATCAGACTACGGGAAATGATTTTTTTTCTGATCAGAAAACTATAAGAATGATAGTGGGTTGAAAACGGTATGAGTGTATTGAATCCCACTTTGTGGACTTTGTGATCTATGTGATAATCCCGCTTTGTGAACTTTGTGATCTATGTGGAACGTGATGAGCACGATCTGAGTGAAAACGTGCAACAGAGTGTGATAAAGTTTTCGTTGTATTACGCTCTGGCTGTTTTGGAGCACAGTAGGGAGACTCCAATGATCCTACCATTTATGGGCAACAAGTGTCTATAAGTGGTACGATTGGACCGCACGGTTGTATGTGTGACCAATAACGCAACGTGATATGAGGTCGTATATCCATGCGTAAATCTTGCCCTCATACGTGTTGTAGGGAGCACATGCAAGCGTGATTTGTGTAAAAGAAAAAGGAAGGGAATTTTCTCAGGAAAATCTCTAGAGATAGGGCCTGCAACGGCTACACGTGTCTGCTAGAAGGCGGAACGGGGATACCCGGAGCAGAAGAAGTTCAGTGGAAGAGCTTTAAGGATTTCCAACGAAGTTCTGTGTTTGGTGCAGTTTAGGAAGTTTTTCTGTGTTAAAAAGGTCCACAATGGCAGCCAAGTGCACAACACAGAGACGGTCGGAGGTCAGGATTCAGACTCCAGAGGCTTGCAGACCCCGAGGGTCTGCTCGGTTAGTAATGTGGGGGAAATATGGTCCCCACTCTGAGACCTTTTGTGATGAATGGACACGAATGACTGCGGGGGATAAGGCACCATTTCCCGGGATAGGTAGTTTTGACTCAGAGGTGTTGCATAATTTAAGGCGAAGGATATGTCTCATCAAATCAGCAAAGAGACGAATCAAGCATTATGATTGTTTACAGATATGGCAACAGGAGAGTGAAATGCAAAGAAATGTAACTTACTTACCTAACTTTCATCTTGAGAGGGGAGAGGTGGCAATGGAGGGGATTGTGGTTGCGGAGAGAAGCACAGGGGTGAACAATAAAAATGCTCTTAGCAACAGTAGTACAGATAATAAGAATAAGTGTGATAAATGTAACAATGCTAATTGTAATGCTGTTGAATGTACAACTATTAACCCATGCAAGTCGCACCCCATGTTAAACTTTCCTCAGGGACACCAACAAGAAAGTGAACCCAGAACGATGTCGGCACCTCCTCCAGAAGCCATCACACAAGACATCCAGGTGGACGCGACCCAATCGGTAAAAACTGTAATCAAACCCCCTAATGGAGGGTCAGGTGAGGTCGTGTCCACAGGTATGTATGGTATTATACATCACACACAAACAAATGTACCTTATATCATAGAATCAATTCAGAATGACATTACTGGACTTAATCCTGTTAGGGTAATTGCAGTACCAAATGGGGAAACTGACTCTTCAGGAATCACTCCTGTCAGGAACATCGCCATGTACTGCCCTTTTTCCCGAACAGAATTAAGAGCAATTCTGTCTGAATTTCCTGATCCCAGGAAAGACTTAGTTGCTTGTCAAAGATACATTAGAGTGCTAGGACATACTGCAGAGCCAAGTAACAAAGATTGGAGGACAGTTTTGAGGGCATGTTTACCCCCCGATGTTGATTCATTGAAATTTATCACTGATTGTAAGCTAGATGAGGAAGTGCCACTAACAAACAAGTATAACCAAGATAATGTAAAAAGAATCAATCTACAGTTGAAAGAATATTTTCCTACAGTAGCAAAGTGGAATAAAATCTATACAATAAGACAAAAAGAAGGTGAATCCGCAGAAGAGTATTTTCACCGGGCTCTGCAGGATATGGCTAGGTACACTGGTATAGATGACATTGAAACTAATGTACACCACAGAGAGGTAGCTGTGTCCGTATTAGCGAGCAACTTGAAAGACACACTAAAAATTAGGGTACAAACCTCAATACCTCATTGGAGAGGTATCTCGGTTGCGGCATTAAGAGAGTCCGCTATCGAGCATGACCGAAATATCAAAAGAACCAGGGAAGCGCAGGGAGAGCGGTTGATGACACTAAACATCCAAGCACTAGAGAATGCATCAAGTCGACCGGAACCCCAGGCCCCTAGCACATGGAGAAAGCCAAGGATTTGTTACAATTGTAGAAGAGAAGGGCATTATGCCAACAACTGTAATAACCCACATAAAGTTAGACCCCCTAGACCAAGAAATGAGAAAAATTACAATACACACCATTATAATCAGGGATCACATAGGCAGGAAAGGTGATTATTAGGAATGGAGGCAAGCCTGAGGTAACGGTTAATAAAGTGGGAGGTCATTCACTGAAGACACAGGAATGACCAGGTGAAAAGTTGTAAATGTATTTGTGAAAAATGTTTTTTTTTTTCTCTCTCTCTCTATCCCCATCTCTGACGAGTAGTGGTAAGAATTCACACATTGCATATCCACTTGGTCCTTGCAGAAGTCTACCAAACCCCAGCATGACCTCCGCCACAATGTATTTCTGGCCAGATACAGACAGTGGAGTAATGCAGGTGCTGGTGGGGAGGGACTGCTCAAGGAGACCAGTAGACACATAGATATGACAGCCTAATAAGTCTGACAATGTTTTTCTAAGGCTAACAATGTTTTCTTAATGTTGACAATGTTTAAAAATGTTTTGTTTCTCTTTTCTCATTGGTGGTTATTGTCGAGTTATGTAATGTATATATGCACATGAATTGTTCTCTATCTCTTTTGTTTTTTTGTTGTCTCTCTCTTCCCACTCATGTTTCCATGGTTTAAAGATGGTATGTCACCCCTCAGTTGGACCAATGGTAATGCCAGATTTTTTTTCTCCTTACAGAAAGATCGCCGGTTAGGAAGGAATATTGCATCACCAGAATGTTCGTTTGGAAGACTGAGAGACAGCACCTTTGAGAGGACAGCAGAACAAGAAGAACAACAAGACGAGAGAACTTATTATCGTAACAAGTTCTCTCCCCCTCAAACTGTTTTCTTATACCCCCTTTACAAATTTCTTCTTTTCTCCTCCTGTAAGATGGACTTGCCCCAAGAGACTGTGATATGGATTTTCCCGTTAACCATGATGTTGACCAGAGCAGTCTGTTTCGGTGAGAGTACCAGTGAGGTCGAGAAAGGATCCAGAAAGGTCCTGATGACTGAGACGGAGGTGTAAATTTCCAATAGCAACCCAATCACCAAGCAAAGGCGAGTACCGGGCACGATCTAACAACCATGTTATCTGTAAACATTTTCTTTGAAGGATTGTTAGTTCAAAAAGAAAAACTGTATCTGTAGGCTCTGTGACAATGGTTGAAGATGGATGCATAAAGAAATGCCAATCCAGTCTTAATATCCATATGGACCAGCATCCATTGAGTGACCATCACTCCTTAGTGGGTAACGTGTTAAATAAAACAGATTGTTGGGTATGCTCTCAAGTACCTCAGGGTCATAGCAAATCAGGGCTAGTACCATTTCCTTTAACGTTAGGGGAGGTACTTGAGCTAAGGGGTGGGAGACCGGTGGACCGGAGGTTTAACATCTCCAGCCCTCCTAGTTTGAAGCTCCACCAATACCATGTGGATAGGTCCCTCTTATGTTTTAATATCTCCAATCCCCGTAAGCCGGGAAATTGGGAAGTGTCATGGAGCAACCTTACCATGACCTTTTCACACAGAGCAGATAGAATGCCTACAGATACAGAGCTTGTACGCCACATAGCCAGTAGAGGAAAATCTTTCCGGTATCGATATACCTTAGGAAATAGGATTACTAGAGTTGGAGAAGTATCACCAGGATACTGTGCACATATCGTACAAACCGATACGTGCATTAAGCAGATGGAAGAATTAGGGTCAGGAGATTTCACCTGGAAGGTTTGTAACATGGTAATGTCCTTCTCCGTCCCATATGTTCTCCCCGATGATGCATATTTCATATGCGGGAGAAAGGCGTACAAGTGGCTTGCCCCAAACTCTGAAGGATTGTGTTATATTGGAAAAGTATTGCCTGAAGTGATGACTGTTACACATGACAAAATGAAGGACATACACCGTGGTGCCCAAGCTCCTTATACTCACACTCATTACGAGCACCGAGTTAAAAGACAACTGTCAGAAAGGTTAGAGCACCCGGCCTCTGATCTTATCCATGAATCCACCGGGATTCAGGTTCTGGTAGCGTTAGATTTCACTCGCACCGCTCGAGGAGTGATGAATTATAGATACATTTCCGCACTCGCCAATTTGTTAGATAATATCACTGAAATGTATGATGACACGTTTAGATACACTGGAAGAGAACTTCAAGCCTACAAAACAGAACTAGTTCAGCATAGAATGGTTCTTAATTATCTTACAGCAGTAACAGGCGGATATTGTGTTACATTGGCAACACAGTACGGCATAAAGTGTTGCACGTATATCACAAATAGCACCGAGGATCCGGTAGAGGTCATAGACCAAAAGATGGACGATATTCTCCAATTGAAATGGGAATTTCGTCGAAAACACAATCTCACCCTTGCTGCTGTAGGTAATGAGCTGACTGGTTGGGTGTCATGGTTGAACCCGCGAAATTGGTTCTCCGGTTTAGGAGACTGGGCTCAAGGAGTCATAATGGATGTTGGAAAGTTTCTACTATGTATCTTGGGTGTCGTTATATCGATTGGATTGATATTTAGATGCGGGCAGGCTTTAATGAGGTGCAAACAAAGTACAAAAGTGATGAGTTTGAGGAGTGAGGAAACTGTAATTAACCTGGATTTGATTTATGACCCAATGATAGAAACCAGAATGTGATGAAAATGCGATTATACGGTCCGTTTCTTTCACCTGTTTTTCTGCTTTTCTCCAAGATACAAAGACCCCCTTGGACGAGGAAGTTGACGAGACGCTATACAGACAACAGACAAGCACCAAAGATGAAGTTTTGACAACCTATGATATGGACACTTGATGAACTTTGCCATGGATCCCCAGTTTCCCTAGTATTTTTAAACTCACGCTAGCCCAACATTTTTTGTAAATCTGATGGCACTGACAAAGCTATTTGCTCATGCCCAAGGAGCAATACAGCGCAAAGAAGACGACTCTCAACAGATACCGAACACAACTTCAACGACAGATGTACATTTCCCTGACATAGAATATCATTGCATTTTCCATAAGTGTTCTTTATCTTCATCTCTACAACCCTCAGGTAATGACACACATAGACGATAGGGAATACAGGCACAGATATCAGCAACCACATACCTCCCCCATTCATGTATCATCAACTAAAATGTGCATCCCCATTTTGTTACAACTGAAAGCCGAAATGAGCTCGGTAAAGTTTGACAGCCCATCCACAGACCCGTACCACGGGATAAGAAGGAATTCAAATGTATACTTCGCAATACCTCGAAGCTTGATTTACCACACGTACGGCACGATGATACGTGACCCTCCAAACATGGACTCATACACACATGCTTCTGCTATCTCACTAGGTCATACCCTCTTCACACCTACTCCTCTCTCCTTCCTTACCCCACCATGGAAATCAATTAACCCCTGACTTACATTTTTCTCCTTTTTTTTTAAATGTTTTAGAAGGTGGCAGTTATTATTGACTGCCAAAGGGTGGACTGTCAAAGTCAGAAAAATGTCTCTATGCACGTTGCCATATTTGCACCTCATGCTGGTCCGTGCTGCGCATGCGTGCGCTTTCCCGTGATAGCGCATACCCGCTGATGCGTGCACCCGCTCGCATCGGTATGCGTATTTACGGTAAAGAGTATGTAGTCGTAGCGAGCGACCCAATCGTTACATATTTTCACAATTAATGTAGTTTGTAGATCATGGTCCCTTTGATAGTTTCTGAAAGTTTAGTTAATATAGAATGTCCCTGAGCTGAGGAATCCCTCTTTGTATTGTGGGAAGGGTCTAACAAGAGCCATGCAGCAGTGTTTGGTACCCATCGGAAGAGTATTTAATTAGCAATGTTCCGGTGTTGGTTTGGAGCGTATTAATCGCTCGTGCGAATAGTTATGGACATAAGAAGTTTATGTCCATTTCTATTATTTACTCATACTCAGGTATGCGGCGGGAAACCTAGTCTCCCACCCACCTGAGCTGTTTGAAATCGTCACAGCCCACCTGTATGAATCAACCTATGACCTTTTGTTATGATACAGGGCCGAATTCCGACGTCCAATGGACAATGGGATTGTAGGGACTATGAGATTGCATTGTGTGTGGGGCATAAATAGGCAGGCCGACCACATCCAGCTCTCACTCTTCAACGGTTCTCATTGCTGAAAATCGGGTGCTGGATGTCCAGGCGCATGCGATCGTTTACCTTTGTGCGTAAGTTTTCTCTCCGTAATCATTGTCTTACTGTGAGCCAATTTCTCTCATCTCTCTCCATTTCTCTCTCTCTCTCTCCTTTCTCTTTTCTCTCACATCTCCCCTAGACTAGTATTGAATTGTATTAGATAGTATTGTATTTTGGTTAGGAAGTCTCTGTTATATTGTAGTGTATCATTTGTACTGTTATCCCCTTTTACAAGTATATTAGATATAATACAGTTAATAGGCTTTGGACCCTAAACCAGTATCTGTGTATTTCCTATAGTGTTAAGTGTTCACTTGAGCGTCGGTGACGCTCAAGCAGCTTTGTAGTTAGTCAGGTTACACAAGGTTGCACTTACACCCTGTATTCACATTAAGGTATTCTGTGTATTTCATTGGTATAAGGTTTAGACATAAAGGTATAGCGTTGTGAGCGTCTGCGCCGCTGGTGATCTCCTCGTGGTCTCGAGCGTCCGCTACGTCATAGCGAATCATTACTCTAGTCATAGCCCTTAACGTGCTGTCCTGTGATCGCTGGGCCGTGAGCGAACGTGACGCTTGAGCGTCTCGCCTACGGCGGAGCGATCGTTACGCAACCAGCGTACCCGTACGGTACTTCTTAAGTAAACAGCGTACAGTGTTCTTAGACTTCATAAAGGGTTGTTTATACGACAAAGGAATTTAGCATTGTCATATCCTACAGCAATACCAGCATTGACACAATTCCTTGCTGTGTTACATTTTGTGGCCACTGGTTCATACCAGCATGTTGTTGGCGATCTGGTTGGCATGTCGCAGGGCCAGTTCAGTAAGGTCCTGCGGCGTGTCAGCCAGGCTTTTATTAAGCGCGTTAAGCAATTTATTGCTATGCCTTTGGATGTTGGGGCCCTAGATGTGGGGAAGCGGCAATTTGAGGAAGGTGGTAGTTGCTTCCCACATGTTATTGGGGTTGTGGATGGCACACATGTAGCTATTGTACCACCAAGACATAATGAAGAAATTTATAGAAACAGGAAACTGTTTCATTCTCTGAATGTAATGGTTGTTTGTGGGCCATCCCTCCAGATCCTGTCCCTGAATACTAAGTTCCCGGGGAACTCCCATGATGCCCATGTCATTAGACAATCAGGGATATGGCACAGATTAAGATCGATGGAAGGTCAAGACATGTGGTTATTGGGTGAGTGTTTTTTTTTTTTTTAAACTTACAATAATATTATAAAATGTAAGATTATAATTATTTTCTTTTCTTCTCATCAAACAGGAGACCGTGGATATCCTTGCACTCCCTGGCTCATGACTCCTTACAGTAAGCCCATGCCAGGACCACAGACGGCATTTAACTCCGCGCTTACTGCCACTAGACAGCTGGTGGAGCGCACGATTGGTGTCCTTAAAGGGCGGTTTCGTGTGCTCCACCGCACTGGTGGCGACATCATGTATTCGCCGGAGATGGTAAGTAAAATTGTGGTCCTGTGCGCTATTCTACATAACATCGCTGTAAGGAGTCGTGTTGAGCTTCCTCACACAGAGGAATTGCCAGATGAGGAACCAGGGGTTGGGCGGAGAGTCGGTGGGGGGAGTGTTTCCCGGAGGGGAAACGAAGTAAGGGCACGCATTGTGCGCGAATATTTCAGGTATAGTGTTATTTTTATAATTTTTACAAATAAAATCAAACTCACTCTCTGTTTATGTTCATTTTGCTCTGGTGTCATTTAGGTAGTTATTGAAAGCTCATTGTGTAATTGTTTTTGTGTGTGTGAATATATTATTAGTTGTTTCTGTAAATATTCAAACATGTTAACCTTACAATGTTTTTATTCTTTGTGAATTATTTTTACGTTGCTAAATTGTTTTAATTACTGGGTTTTTTTTTCTAATCCTGTTTTCCAAAACAAAAACACAACATATGATACTAAATGTTGTAAAATTTGTGACTGTGCAGCTGATTGTTCATACAAAATGTGGTGAGTACACAGATTGACTCAAAAATTAGAGTAAAAGTGCGTGTGTGTGTGTGTGTGTGTGTGTGTGTGTGTGTGTGTGTGTGTGTGTGTGTGTATGTATGTGGAGTTGTGAGAATAGGTTAGTTTATTATCATGCTCTTCCGCGACTGCGAATTTCCGCTATAGCGAACTAACCCCTCTGCTCTACACAGCACTGCAGACAGCAATAAAGTTTAGTCAATGCACACATCAATAAAGTTTATTTAGATGACAGCATAGATTTTCCACCAATCACATGCCAACACACACTATAAATATATGCCCAAATAAGGAAAACGCCATTGCCATGATGCGTGCTGCACCGTTCACCCGGCGTGAGCTCCGCGTGTTGGTGGCGGTGATGGACCGTCGCGTAGGCCGCGTAGGGCGCTTTGTCCCAAATCGGGTAAAGCGCCAGGCCTACGCGTAGGTCCGCCACCTACTGAGGACCCGCGTCCGCAGCAGGCGGACCATCATTCAGCTAGAGAGGAGATGGAGTGATCTCCGCAGGCGGACGCCGGAACTTTTGGCGGAACTACGCCAGCAAATCCGGCAACTGCGTGGACGCAGTAAATTAAATACATTACATAACACAGAGATTATTAGCATAAACTGTGCAAATTTACACTAAGTAATATTAACATAAACTTTGAAAAATTACACTAAGTGATAGTGTCTAAATTGCCACACTGACTGAACTAGTTTAATAAATATGACAGTGTGTGTGGTTAGGGCAAGCAGTACTGACTGTAGCAGAGTGATTTTAAACAAGTGCATGTTGTTGTACAGAATTGCTACACAGGCTGTAAACTGTACCAAATAACTTGCTCAGTGGTGTAAATTTAATAAGGTGGGTTGATTTTAGATCTGGTGATGTTGCCTATACCAATCAATATGAGTCAATCGAATATATTCTGTAATGAGCTTCACAAATGTTATGTATAATCCGATTGGTTGCTATGGACAACATCACCAGATTACAAATTAGCCAAACAAAATAATGTTAGCCCTGTGTCTTTTACATGGGACAGAACAGTGTAATAGACAAATGGTGATTACTAAATTTGTCATGCAACAACAAATCTAAAACATATGTCATTCTAGGATCACCACAACGGCAAGCTGCTGCAGGGAGGCCAGACCAGTCCCCTTCTCAGCCCCCCTCCCCTTCACAGTCCCCCTCCTCTTCACAGTCCCCCTCCCCTTCACAGTACACCTCCTCTTCCCAGTCCCCTCCCCTTCACAGTCCCCCTCCTCTTCCCAGTCCCCCTCCCCTTCACAGTCCCCTTCTCAGGCCCCCTCTCCTTCTCAGGCCCCCTCTCCTTCTCAGCCCCCTTCTCCTTCTCAGGCCCCCTCTCCTTCTCAGTCCCCTTCTCCTTCTCAGTCCCCTTCTCCTTCTCAGGCCCCCTCTCCTTCTCAGCCCCCTTCTCCTTCTCAGGCCCCCTCTCCTTCTCAGCTCCCTTCTCCTTCTCAGGCCCCCTCTCCTTCTCAGCCCCCTTCTCCTTCTCAGGCCCCGTCTCCTTCTCAGCCCCCTTCTCCTTCTCAGGCCCCCTCTCCTTCTCAGCCCCCTTCTCCTTCTCAGGCCCCCTCTCCTTCTCAGCCCCCTTCTCCTTCTCAGGCCCCTTCTCCTTCTCAGGCCCCCTCTCCTTCTCAGTCCCCTTCTCCTTCTCAGTCCCCTTCTCCTTCTCAGGCCCCCTCTCCTTCTCAGCCCCCTTCTCCTTCTCAGGCCCCCTCTCCTTCTCAGCTCCCTTCTCCTTCTCAGGCCCCCTCTCCTTATCAGCTCCCTTCTCCTTCTCAGGCCCCCTCTCCTTCTCAGCCCCCTTCTCCTTCTCAGGCCCCCTCTCCTTCTCAGCCCCCTTCTCCTTCTCAGCCCCCTTCTCCTTCTCCTTCCCAGTCCCCTTCTCAGCCCCCCTCACCCTCTATTGCCCAAACACTCTCTCCGCCCCCCTCGTCCTCTCAATCAGACCCACCCTCTGAAATGACGTCCCCAATCCCTCCTCCTTCACCCATCCAGCCTCCTTCCCCAATCCAGCCTCCTTCCCCCATCCAGCCGCCTTCCCCCATCCAGCCGCCTTCCCCACCCAGTGAATGGGCACAAGAAGCACCAGAGGAAAATTCGGGGAGTCCTCATGTGGCAGAAGAAAGTAAGTGTTTTAACATTTTTAAATTAATGATTACCTACTTACACTTACAATAACAAAAAATGCAGTGTTGTACTGTTGGAAATCTTGGACCAAGGAAAAATGTTTGTGTTCTTCTTCATGGTCTATATGTAGCATTTACATTTTTGAGAGTGTCATTATATGTACAGTGTTTATGTGTGCAATGTTTTGTGTGACCACTGTAGGTCGACACTCATTAGGTCGACAGTGTTGCTAGGACAACAGGGTTTATATGTGCTAGGTTTTCGGGGTAACATTTATACCTGAGTGGAGTTTAGTATGTTGTTGGTCTTTTACACTTGTGCCTGTGTATTCATAATGTTTGCACTTTCAAATCACATGCTTCACTTTGTTAGCCAGCCTAACGACACAATGTTTTGGGGTGTGAAAGTTACACTCACAAAATGCTTATTGGATTTTTCCAAACCTGTTTGACCTTATTTAGTAAGGGCGGCTTTTAGAGATGAGCGGGTTCGGTTCCTCGGAATCCGAACCCGCCCGAACTTCATGTTTTTTTACACGGGTCCGAGCGACTCGGATCTTCCCGCCTTGCTCGGTTAACCCGAGCGCGCCCGAACGTCATCATCCCGCTGTCGGATTCTCGCGAGGCTCGGATTCTATCGCGAGACTCGGATTCTATATAAGCAGCCGCGCGTCGCCGCCATTTTCACACGTGCATTGAGATTGATAGGGAGAGGACGTGGCTGGCGTCCTCTCCGTTTATAGAGAGTGAGACTAGAGTAGAGAGAGACACAGTAGTAATTTTGGGGAGCATTAGGAGGAGTACTTTAGGAGGAGTACTACTACTTGCTGAAGTGATAGATAGATAGATAGTGTGACTGTATAATGTATATCTGACTTGTGGGGGAGACACTGACAGTGGGGAGAAGTTAGAGTCTGAGAGCAGGACTCAGGAGTACATATAACGTACAGTGCACACTTTTGCTGCCAGAGTGCCACACTGCCATTGTGACCACACTGACCACCAGTATAATATATATTGTGATTGTCTGCTTAGGAGTACTACTTGCAAGTTGCTGATAGTGTGACCAGTGACCTGACCACCAGTTTATAATAATCATCACCAGTTTAATATATATAATATATATATATATATAATTGTATATAATATATATATAATATTGTATACCACCTACCCGTGGTTTTTTTTTTTTCTTTCTTCTTGATACATACTACTATAGTAGCTTACTGTAGCAGTCTGCGGTGCTGCTGAGCTGACAGTGTCCAGCAGGTCCGTCATCAGTCATTACATAATAAATATATATTATATACCTGTCCGGCTGCAGTACTAGTGATATTATATCTATATATATTGATTTCATCTCATTATCATCCAGTCTATATTAGCAGCAGACACAGTACAGTAGTCCACGGCTGTAGCTACCTCTGTGTCGGCAGTCGCTGGTCCATCCATAATTGTATACCACCTACCCGTGGTTTTTTTTTTTTTCTTTCTTCTTGATACATACTACTATAGTAGCTTACTGTAGCAGTCTGCAGTGCAGCTGAGCTGACAGTGTCCAGCAGGTCCGTCATCAGTCATTAGTACATAATAAATATATATTATATACCTGTCCGGCTGCAGTACTAGTGTGATATTATATATATATATATATTGATTTCATCTCATTATCATCCAGTCTATATTAGCAGCAGACACAGTACGGTAGTCCACGGCTGTAGCTACCTCTGTGTCGGCAGTCGCTGGTCCATCCATAATTGTATACCACCTACCCGTGGTTTTTTTTTTCTTTCTTCTTGATACATACTACTATAGTAGCTTACTGTAGCAGTCTGCGGTGCTGCTGAGCTGACAGTGTCCAGCAGGTCCGTCATCAGTCATTAGTACATAATAAATATATATTATATACCTGTCCGGCTGCAGTACTAGTGTGATATTATATATATATATATTGATTTCATCTCATTATCATCCAGTCTATATTAGCAGCAGACACAGTACGGTAGTCCACGGCTGTAGCTACCTCTGTGTCGGCAGTCGCTGGTCCATCCATAATTGTATACCACCTACCCGTGTTTTTTTTTTTTCTTTCTTCTTGATACATACTACTATAGTAGCTTACTGTAGCAGTCTGCGGTGCTGCTAAGCTGACAGTGTCCAGCAGGTCCGTCATCAGTCATTAGTACATAATAAATATATATTATATACCTGTCCGGCTGCAGTACTAGTGTGATATTATATATATATATATATATATATATTTCATCTCATTATCATCCAGTCTATATTAGCAGCAGACACAGTATGGTAGTCCACGGCTGTAGCTACCTCTGTGTCGGCAGTCGCTGGTCCATCCATAATTGTATACCACCTACCCGTGGGTTTTTTTTTCTTTCTTCTTGATACATACTACTATAGTAGCTTACTGTAGCAGTCTGCGGTGCTGCTGAGCTGACAGTGTCCAGCAGGTCCGTCATCAGTCATTAGTACATAATAAATATATATTATATACCTGTCCGGCTGCAGTACTAGTGTGATATTATATATATATATATATTGATTTCATCTCATTATCATCCAGTCTATTTTAGCAGCAGACACAGTACGGTAGTCCACGGCTGTAGCTACCTCTGTGTCGGCAGTCGCTGGTCCATCCATAATTGTATACCACCTACCCGTGGTTTTTTTTTTTCTTTCTTCTTGATACATGCTACTATAGTAGCTTACTGTAGCAGTCTGCGGTGCTGCTGAGCTGACAGTGTCCAGCAGGTCCGTCATCAGTCATTAGTACATAATAAATATATATTATATACCTGTCCGGCTGCAGTACTAGTGTGATATTATATATATATATATATTGATTTCATCTCATTATCATCCAGTCTATATTAGCAGCAGACACAGTACGGTAGTCCACGGCTGTAGCTACCTCTGTGTCGGCAGTCGCTGGTCCATCCATAATTGTATACCACCTACCCGTGGTTTTTTTTTTTTTTTCTTCTTGATACATACTATTATAGTAGCTTACTGTAGCAGTCTGCGGTGCTGCTGAGCTGACAGGGTCCAGCAGGTCCGTCATCAGTCATTAGTACATAATAAATATATATTATATACCTGTCCGGCTGCAGTACTAGTGTGATATTATATATATATATATTGATTTCATCTCATTATCATCCAGTCTATATTAGCAGCAGACACAGTACGGTAGTCCACGGCTGTAGCTACCTCTGTGTCTTTTAGTTGTGCCTATTAAAATATGGAGAACAAAAATGTTGAGGTTCCAAAATTAGGGAAAGATCAAGATCCACTTCCACCTCGTGCTGAAGCTGCTGCCACTAGTCATGGCCGAGACGATGAAATGCCAGCAACGTCGTCTGCCAAGGCCGATGCCCAATGTCATAGTACAGAGCATGTAAAATCCAAAACACCAAATATCAGTAAAAAAAGGACTCCAAAATCTAAAATAAAATTGTCGGAGGAGAAGCGTAAACTTGCCAATATGCCATTTACCACACGGAGTGGCAAGGAACGGCTGAGGCCCTGGCCTATGTTCATGGCTAGTGGTTCAGCTTCACATGAGGATGGAAGCACTCAGCCTCTCGCTAGAAAACTGAAAAGACTCAAGCTGGCAAAAGCACCGCAAAGAACTGTGCGTTCTTCCAAATCCCAAATCCACAAGGAGAGTCCAATTGTGTCGGTTGCGATGCCTGACCTTCCCAACACTGGACGTGAAGAGCATGCGCCTTCCACCATTTGCACGCCCCCTGCAAGTGCTGGAAGGAGCACCCGCAGTCCAGTTCCTGATAGTCAGATTGAAGATGTCAGTGTTGAAGTACACCAGGATGAGGAGGATATGGGTGTTGCTGGCGCTGGGGAGGAAATTGACAAGGAGGATTCTGATGGTGAGGTGGTTTGTTTAAGTCAGGCACCCGGGGAGACACCTGTTGTCCGTGGGAGGAATAGGGCCGTTGACATGCCTGGTGAAAATACCAAAAAAATCAGCTCTTCGGTGTGGAAGTATTTCACCAGAAATGCGGACAACATTTGTCAAGCCGTGTGTTGCCTTTGTCAAGCTGTAATAAGTAGGGGTAAGGACGTTAACCACCTCGGAACATCCTCCCTTATACGTCACCTGCAGCGCATTCATAATAAGTCAGTGACAAGTTCAAAAACTTTGGGCGACAGCGGAAGCAGTCCACTGACCAGTAAATCCCTTCCTCTTGTAACCAAGCTCACGCAAACCACCCCACCAACTCCCTCAGTGTCAATTTCCTCCTTCCCCAGGAATGCCAATAGTCCTGCAGGCCATGTCCCTGGCAATTCTGACGAGTCCTCTCCTGCCTGGGATTCCTCCAATGCATCCTTGCGTGTAACGCCTACTGCTGCTGGCGCTGCTGTTGTTGCTGCTGGGAGTCGATGGTCATCCCAGAGGGGAAGTCGTACTCGTAAGACCACTTTTACTACTTCCACCAAGCAATTGACTGTCCAACAGTCCTTTGCGAGGAAGATGAAATATCACAGCAGTCATCCTGCTGCAAAGCGGATAACTGAGGCCTTGGCATCCTGGGTGGTGAGAAACGTGGTTCCGGTATCCATCATTACTGCAGAGCCAACTAGAGACTTGTTGGAGGTACTGTGTCCCCGGTACCAAATACCATCTAGGTTCCATTTCTCTAGGCAGGCGATACCGAAAATGTACACAGACCTCAGAAAAAGAGTCACCAGTGTCCTAAAAAATGCAGCTGTACCCAATGTCCACTTAACCACGGACATGTGGACAAGTGGAGCAGGGCAGGGTCAGGACTATATGACTGTGACAGCCCACTGGGTAGATGAATGGACTCCCGCCACAAGAACAGCAGCGGCGGCACCAGTAGCAGCATCTCGCAAACGCCAACTCTTTCCTAGGCAGGCTACGCTTTGTATCACCGGTTTCCAGAATACGCACACAGCTGAAAACCTCTTACGGAAACTGAGGAAGATCATCGCGGAATGGCTTACCCCAATTGGACTCTCCTGTGGATTTGTGGCATCGGACAACGCCAGCAATATTGTGTGTGCATTAAATATGGGCAAATTCCAGCACGTCCCATGTTTTGCACATACCTTGAATTTGGTGGTGCAGAATTTTTTAAAAAACGAGAGGGGCGTGCAAGAGATGCTGTCGGTGGCCAGAAGAATTACGGGACACTTTCGGCGTACAGGCACCACGTACAGAAAACTGGAGCACCACCAAAAACGCCTGAACCTGCCCTGCCATCATCTGAAGCAAGAAGTGGTAACGAGGTGGAATTCAACCCTCTATATGCTTCAGAGGTTGGAGGAGCAGCAAAAGGCCATTCAAGCCTATACAATTGAGCACGATATAGGAGGTGGAATGTACCTGTCTCAAGCGCAGTGGAGAATGATTTCAACGTTGTGCAAGGTTCTGCAACCTTTTGAACTTGCCACACGTGAAGTCAGTTCAGACACTGCCAGCCTGAGTCAGGTCATTCCCCTCATCAGGCTTTTGCAGAAGAAGCTGGAGGCATTGAAGGAGGAGCTAAAAGGGAGCGATTCCGCTAGGCATGTGGGACTTGTGGATGCAGCCCTTAATTCGCTTAACAAGGATTCACGGGTGGTCAATCTGTTGAAATCAGAGCACTACATTTTGGCCACCGTGCTCGATCCTAGATTTAAAACCTACCTTGGATCTCTCTTTCCGGCAGACACAAGTCTGCTGGGGTTCAAAGACCTGCTGGTGACAAAATTGTCAAGTCAAGCGGAACGCGACCTGTCAACATCTCCTCCTTCACATTCTCCCGCAACTGGGGGTGCGAGGAAAAGGCTCAGAATTCCGAGCCCACCCGCTGGCGGTGATGCAGGGCAGTCTGGAGCGACTGCTGATGCTGACATCTGGTCCGGACTGAAGGACCTGACAACGATTACGGACATGTTGTCTACTGTCACTGCATATGATTCTCTCACCATTGAAAGAATGGTGGAGGATTATATGAGTGACCGCATCCAAGTAGGCACGTCAGACAGTCCGTACTTATACTGGCAGGAAAAAGAGGCAATTTGGAGGCCCTTGCACAAACTGGCTTTATTCTACCTAAGTTGCCCTCCCACAAGTGTGTACTCCGAAAGAGTGTTTAGTGCCGCCGCTCACCTTGTCAGCAATCGGCGTACGAGGTTACTTCCAGAAAATGTGGAGAAGATGATGTTCATTAAAATGAATTATAATCAATTCCTCCGTGGAGACATTGACCAGCAGCAATTGCCTCCACAAAGTACACAGGGAGCTGAGATGGTGGATTCCAGTGGGGACGAATTGATAATCTGTGAGGAGCGGGATGTACACGGTGATATATCGGAGGATGATGATGAGGTGGACATCTTGCCTCTGTAGAGCCAGTTTGTGCAAGGAGAGATTAATTGCTTCTTTTTCGGTGGGGGTACAAACCAACCCGTCATTTCAGTCACAGTCGTGTGGCAGACCCTGTCACTGAAATGATGGGTTGGGTAAAGTGTGCATGTCCTGTTTATACAACATAAGGGTGGGTGGGAGGGCCCAAGGACAATTCCATCTTGCACCTCTTTTTTCTTTCATTTTTATTTGCGTCATGTGCTGTTTGGGGAGTGTTTTTTGGAAGGGCCATCCTGCGTGACACTGCAGTGCCACTCCTAGATGGGCCCGGTGTTTGTGTCGGCCACTAGGGTCGCTTATCTTACTCACACAGCTACCTCATTGCGCCTCTTTTTTTCTTCTTTGCGTCATGTGCTGTTTGGGGAGTGTTTTTTGGAAGGGCCATCCTGCGTGACACTGCAGTGCCACTCCTAGATGGGCCAGGTGTTTGTGTCGGCCACTAGGGTCGCTTAGCTTACTCACACAGCTACCTCATTGCGCCTCTTTTTTTCTTTGCGTCATGTGCTGTTTGGGGAGTGTTTTTTGGAAGGGCCATCCTGCGTGACACTGCAGTGCCACTCCTAGATGGGCCCGGTGTTTGTGTCGGCCACTAGGGTCGCTTATCTTACTCACACAGCTACCTCATTGCGCCTCTTTTTTTCTTTGCGTCATGTGCTGTTTGGGAAGTGTTTTTTGGAAGGGCCATCCTGCGTGACACTGCAGTGCCACTCCTAGATGGGCCCGGTGTTTGTGTCGGCCACTAGGGTCGCTTATCTTACTCACACAGCTACCTCATTGCGCCTCTTTTTTTCTTCTTTGCGTCATGTGCTGTTTGGGGAGTGTTTTTTGGAAGGGCCATCCTGCGTGACACTGCAGTGCCACTCCTAGATGGGCCAGGTGTTTGTGTCGGCCACTAGGGTCGCTTAGCTTACTCACACAGCTACCTCATTGCGCCTCTTTTTTTCTTTGCGTCATGTGCTGTTTGGGGAGTGTTTTTTGGAAGGGCCATCCTGCGTGACACTGCAGTGCCACTCCTAGATGGGCCCGGTGTTTGTGTCGGCCACTAGGGTCGCTTATCTTACTCACACAGCTACCTCATTGCGCCTCTTTTTTTCTTTGCGTCATGTGCTGTTTGGGGAGTGTTTTTTGGAAGGGCCATCCTGCGTGACACTGCAGTGCCACTCCTAGATGGGCCCGGTGTTTGTGTCGGCCACTAGGGTCGCTTCGCTTAGTCATCCAGCGACCTCGGTGCAAATTTAAGGACTAAAAATAATATTGTGAGGTGTGAGGTATTCAGAATAGACTGAAAATGAGTGGAAATTATGGATTTTGAGGTTAATAATACTTTGGGATCAAAATGACCCCCAAATTCTATGATTTAAGCTGTTTTTTAGTGTTTTTTGAAAAAAACACCCGAATCCAAAACACACCCGAATCCGACAAAAAAAATTCGGTGAGGTTTTGCCAAAACGCGGTCGAACCCAAAACACGGCCGCGGAACCGAACCCAAAACCAAAACACAAAACCCGAAAAATTTCAAGTGCACATCTCTAGCGGCTTTCAGGGAGTGTGGGCATGCTAGGATATGTTGTCCTTCAGAAGATGTTTATATGCAGTGTGATGATGCAGGGCCAACCCCCCAAAAATTTAATTCTCGTCACTCCAGATGTGAATGAATGCCAACATGGTGTAACATTTACTAAGATGGTAGTTCTCTTTAACATGGGATGTTGCCCATAGCAACCAATAAGATTATAATTTTTAATTTTGAAAACACTTCTACAAGATAATATTCATAATTTTGATTGTTTGCTATGGTCAACGTTCCATCTTAAATAGAACTCACATAGTAGTAAATGTACCCCATGGTCTGGTACACTTTTCAAAGCCAAAAAATCAAAAAATGCTGAGCAGGCTTGTGTGTTGTTCTGCTAATGATTTTTCAAAAAAACAGCCATGATGTAGTAACTTTGCCATTAAAGCAGGCCTGTCCAAACTGCGGCCCTCCAGCAGTTGAGAAACTACACATCCCAGCACGCCCTGACACAGCTTTTGCATTCTCTGACCACAAAACTGTGTCAAGGCATGCTGGTATATGTAGTTTCACAACAGCTGGAGGGACGCAGTTTGGACAGGCCTGCATTAAAGTGTGGTTTGTTCCTTGCTTGTAGAATAGGTAATGTGAGTAAGTTAGTAATGTTTATGTTGCCTCTTAATTTCAGATGTTGCAGTTGGAGATCCCACAACTTTTGCGGGAATTCTGGCCACCATGCACCAAAATCTGCAATCCTTGCTGGCTAGTGTGGAGCAGCTGCAAAAATTTGGATGATTTTTTTTGTTAATTTAATATTTTCAGTTTTTATTTACAAAAAAAAATAAAAGTAAAAAAAAAAACATATTTCAAGTTAAGCGGGTGTTGTGTTTATTAATGCAATAAAGGAACAGCAGATTGCCTATCAGACATTTATTACCTTAGACATTTCACACATCTAACGTACGTTTTTAAAATAAATTAGTACAAAATTTAGGTTGTTATTGTCTAAATAAACATGCAAACACCTTCAATCACAAAATAAAACTCTACACCAAAAAAAAATAAATTAGACCAGGCACATTTCAAACATCTATATTTATAATTTCAAAAAATAAATGTTGCAGGACAATTCTGGCTACAAAGTGTTCTTCAGGTTTTTTGAAAAGACTTAATTGATCATGAACATTACAATTCATTACACTAATTGGATTCGTAATTGAGGAGGACTTGTGGACTTTTAACAGAAAGGTGTAATTCCACTTAATAGGAAAAAAAACCCATTGTGCGTTTTTCAGCAAAAGCGTGCACTTTTAAGAAGAATGTGTAAATCTACGAAAACTTAGTCTTTTTACGATGAGGTTTGTGTTAATGCGATGGTTTCGCATTGCTGCGACGTCATTTAGCGTACGACCACTTTGTGTAATACTGCGTACGAATTAGCAAAAATACTTTGGGGCGGATATTCGCAATTTTGCAACATGTTCGCAAATTTGCACATACCGTGTGCGAACGAAAAAAATAGCGAACAACTCGGAATGACCCCCTAGGTACGGTGTCCACCTCCAGATGCGGTAATTCTGCAAATCAGCAGCCACCTAATGGAGAGGTAGCCGATCTCTCACTTTAACCAATGTAAAACCAAAAAACGATTAGGTAGCGCTTAATAGTGCATAAACAATTCCAGATTGTATATATAAAAAAATTATATTTAATATACAATACAGACAATATATCACACATAAAATACATATATTAAAAATGTATTGCTTAATAGCGAAAATGAATCACTCATATGTATTAGCTGTATGCTTATAGGTGTGGAAGTTCTGGCCTTATAGCCACAAGTTGGATGTGCCGTTTGCACCGTAACAATTATCAAGGAGCATAAATATGTATAGTTACCAGTTCATCAGACGGGCGGAGACTCTCAGTTCTTATGCAGTCAGTCTCAACGCCGGTGTGGTCCCAATTGGTTACAGGTTTAAGTTTAAGTTGGTATTCCAAGCATAGTGTAGCAATGCCAAACTTGAGGAGGGTAGTGTATCAAAGCAAGATAGCGATAGAGGTGAGAGTCTCTGTAGTGCGGGTTTGTTAGTATGGGGTGGGGCTTATTAGCTCAATCAATCAACCAACCCCATGTAATGTTCTTATTCTAATGCTCACCAGCACACACAGTCCCACTGGGTCAGATTCAGGTATAAGTCCCTGTATTGTAATCATGGGTGACCAGTGCAGCTGCAGTGTGCAAACGGTCAGCTCAAACAACACTATGAACGTGCACCCTTCAGCGCTCAGTGAGCGGTGTAGTTCGCAGCCAGCGAATCTCCCTCCTCCACAATGGACTTGCAAGCAGGCAAAGGCACAATTGGCGGCCCCAGAGTTCCACCGCTCCGTGTCCTCAACGCGTTTCTCCGCACTTGGGCGGCTTTGTCAAGAGGCAGAGTAATCCACCTGTGCAAGTCCGGATATTTTATCCTAGACCTTCCAGTAATTAGCATTATGCGCAGGTGGCTTGGAGGCTCAGGTAATCATTAAGTGCATAGCAGCAATTGTTTGTAAGCAGAGTATGTTTCAAAAAATCCCTATATATAATCTATATAAAACATATTAATAGGAAAATTAAAATAAAAACTTACAAATATGAATAACTACTTTAAGGTACATGCACCGTATACTATAAGGTACATGTCCGTATAGCATGTACCTTATAGTATGACACTTCGCCACTCCCGAGCACCCTGCAAACGACCCTGCCTGTGAATCATGCAGAGGCATTCGCACCACTGAGATGCGCACCTGCGCATTGGCCCAAAAATCATCAGTATACAATCGCATCTCTTATTCGATCCATACTGACTAGGGTCCATAGTGTACTACGTTTTAATCGAAACATGCAGTTTTTAAAAAAAGTATAATGGTATAAAAAACACACATAAAAAATAAGCATTCCACAAGACGGTGTGAATAAAGGTGCAATTACCAACTGTGCATGAAATTGAAGAAAAAAAACCAATGTAAAATAGCTCTCTGTAATACCTGCGGGTGTCCTGGATCACAACCATGGCATAGCTCCCAGTCAGGCAATGGCTCCAGAATCCTTCACCATCTACCGGATAGTCCACAGACATTCCAACGCGTTTTGGGGATCTTAATCACGGCCAGGAATAGTGTGTGAGATGCATCATCGCGTGGAGAATAATAAAATAGCAGAAAAGTATCAGCCAGTCAGCTCCTAACTGTCATTTTTCAAACACAACATGTGACATGGCAGTTAGGAGCTGATTGCTGATTGGCTGGTACTTTTTCTCTCTCCATTTTATCACTCTCCAAGCGACAATGCATCTAGCACAGTGCTATCCTCATCTCCTTCAAAGAATGGAATACCAAATCTAACCAATCATCACTGCTAGGTCACAAAGCCCCCCCCCCCACCGCCCCTAATTTCCAGACCACCCGCACGCATTCAGAACCCAGCCAACCTGATCCCCATCTCCCCTGTCCCTTGTCTTCCTTTCTCCTGTGCACTCTGGAATGCTAGATCAATCTGCAACAAGCTGCCAACTATCCACGACCTCTTCATCTCCCACTATTTTAACCTTCTCGCCATCACTGAAAGCTGGCTCTCCTCTTCTGACACCACCTCCCCTGCTGCCCTCTCCTATGGAGGCCTCTCCTTCACCCACTCGGTCAGACCTGATGACCAAGAAAAAGAACAAAGTGGGAGCGCTGTTGGTATCACTCAAAGACAGACCTTAGTAATTAATAATTAATACTCATCACCGATGTAGACTAAATAAAATAATAATTTTTAATTTACCACATAAAAGACAAAAAACACAATAGTAATATTAAAAAGCTAATGAGGTATTGTTAAGATGGAATAACAATAAAAAACAGCGGGGGGATGTTTTGTCTAATTCCCTTTTCCCAAATAAATCCTTTTAAGCTCTAATGTAAATATTGCACATAGTTCCTATTTATTATCAAAAGTCTCCTGGAAAGATCCAGATATCAAATTATGCTGGCCAGATAGAGATATTGTATCGTTTTTGCACATAGAATTGTAATTTGTAGATCTGTATTATTTTCTGGATAAAGTTCATCCACACATGCCACAGTGTAACAAAATAAGGCCAGCTGATTGCAATGTCCTCTTGTTAGTATTAGAAACAAAGAATCCTTTAACACACAGACCTTTTATAAATGGTTTACCTGGGTCCCACGGCACTGATCTATACTGATGCTGCCTCTTGAATGACTCCTGCTGGACCCGCCAGCGTTTTACAACATAGGAGGAGGAGGATTAGAGTCCGTGCATTTCATGTGGTCCCTTTACTTCACTGACGTCAGTACTGTGTTGGATTCTTGTTTAGAATAGTGTGCACAGCGGCACTCCGTTGAGCTGTCGTGTTACGCGTTTCTCCGCCTATTTCCTCGGCGGCTTCCTTTTTTTATTGTTATTCCATCTTAACAATACCTCATTAGCATTTTAATATTACTATTGTGTTTTTGTCTTTTATGTGGTAAATTAAAAATTATTATTTTATTTAGTCTACATCGGTGATGAGTATTAATTATTAATTACTAAGGTCTGTCTTTGAGTGATACCAACAGCGCTCCCACTTTGTTCTTTTTCTTGTTTTTTATCTAATGCAGGGGCGCAAATACCCTTCATTTTGGGTAGCAGCAGTGGTATCATTTTAGATATACCCCTAAGAAAGGAAATAATTAGGAGAAATTTCTCCACCAGGAGGTCAGCGCAAAACCTTTTTTCTTGTCAGACCTGATGACCGCCAGGGTGGAAGAGTGGGCATCCTTCTCTCCACAAATTGCACCTTTCGTGTCATCCCACCTGAACCCTCCCTCACCTTCTCCATCTTTGAGGTCCACACTATCCGCCTCTTATACCCCATTCACATCCTTGTGGCAGTGATTTACCGCCCCCTGCCAATGTTCACCTTTCCTTGACAACTTTGCTGCTGGGCTTCCCCACTTTCTCTCCTCCGACCTCCTCTCTATCATCCTCAGTGACTTTAACATCCCTATTGACATCACTAATGCAGCTTCCACTAATCTTCTTGCCCTTTCCTGCTCCTTTGGACTTTCTCAGTGGGCCTCCACCCCTACTCACAATCTCGGCCACTCCCTTGACCTAGTCTTTCCCCACCGATCTGATCTCTCTGATTTCACTAACTCTTCCTTTCCTCTCTCTGACCACCATCTGCTTTATTTCACCCTCTCATCTTCTCCTCTCCTCACCACGCCCAGACCCACCATCACCAGACGCAATCTCAGGTCTCTTGAACCCGCTATCCTGTCCTCCCTCAAGACTTTCCTCTATCCTCAAGACCTGTACCAACCAGGCAGCCTCCTTCTATAATGCTTCCCTAACCTCTGCTCTTGACTCTGTGGCCCTCCTCTCCTCAGTCCCCCTCCGCTGCCCTAAACTCCAACCCTGGCATACCAAAGTAACATGATTCTTACAAAAATGTTCACGCTCCGCTGAACGCGTCTGGAGGAAATCTCACTCTCTGGAGGACTTCCTCCATTTCAAGTTTATTCTGTCCTCCTACAGCTCTGCTCTTTCCCTCTCAGTCCTCGCCATCTCTTTGAAACATTCAACACTCTCCTTCTCCCCCCTCCTCCTCCCCTCCCATCCTCCCACACTGCCACTGACTTTGCCTCCTTCTTCATCTCCAAAATTGAGGAAATCCGACATGCTTTATCCTCCCGTCACTCCTCTGCTGCCCCCCTGCCCCCATCATCCTTCCCCTCCATCTATCCCACCCTGTACTCCTTCTGTCCCACTACAGACAAGGAAGTCCACTGCCTCATCTTATCCTCCCCCCCTCAACCTGACCCCTGGACCCCCTCCCTTCCGTCTTCTCCGCCCCTATCCCCCACTGCCTGCTCCCACCTTGCTCACTTCTTCAACCTATCACTCTCTACCGGCATCTTTCCCTCACCATTCAAACATGCTCTGGTCTCACCTATTCTCAAAAAACCCAACCTCGACCCTTCATCACCCACTAGCTACTGCCCCATCTCTCTTCTCCCATTCGCCTCCAAAGTACTTGAACAACTGGTCTACAGCCGACTCACAAGTTACCTCTCTGACAACTCCATCCTTCATCCACTACAATCTGGCTTTCGCCCACTCCACTCCACTGAGACTCCCCTGGTGAAAGTCACCAATGACCTGCTTTCGGCCAAATCCAGGGGCAACTTCTCTCTGCTTATCCTTCTGGACCTCTCTGCTGCCTTTGCACCATGGATCATCCTCTCCTCTTCCGTACACTCCAAAACATTGGCCTCTCTAGCACTGTCCTTGACTGGTTAACCTCTTACCTCACTGATTTGTCCTCTGTGTCTACCTCTGGTACCACTTCACACCCTTCCATCCTTCCTGTTGGTGTCCCTCGGGTTCTGTCCTCGGCCACCTTCTGTTCTCCCTGTAGACCTCTTCCCCTGGTGCACTCATTAATTCCTTTGGCCTTCAATACCACCTCTATGCTGATGACACACAACTCTACCTCTCCTCTCCTGATTTGTCCCCCTCTGTCCTCTCTCAGGTTTCCAGCTGCCTCTCCGCCATCTCCTCCTGGATGGCTGAGCATTCCCTGAAGCTCAACATGGACAAAACTGAACTCATTATCTTTCCCCCAGCTGCTTGGGCATCACTCTTGACTCCTCTCTCTCCTTTCATCCAAGCTCTGGCACAATCCTGTCGGTTCTAGCTACGCAACATTGCTCGCATCAGGCCATTTCTCTCACAGAGTGCAACTAAACTTATCATCAACTCACTGGTCATCTCATGGCTAGACTACTGCAACGTTCTCCTCACTGTCCTCACTTGCTCCCATCTTGCTTTCTGTCCTCAACTCCGCAGCTAGGCTTATCTTCTTCTCCCGCCGCTCCACATCTGCCACTCCCCTTCAACAAAATCTGCACTGGCTCCCATTCCCCTACAGAATCCTCTTCAAACTCCTCACCCTCACATACAAGGCCATCTCTAATTACATTGCTCCCTACATCTCCAACCTCATCTCCCTTCATACTCCCTCCCGCCCCTTACGGTCGACCAATGACCGGTCCCTCTCCTCTGCCCTGGTTGCTGCTTCCCATGCTCGAGTTCAAGATTTTGCCCGTGCTGCACTTCTTTAGTGGAACACGCACCCCTGCTCCATTAGCCTTTTCCCGACCTTGCAAAGCTTCAAACGGGCACTGAAAACCCACCTGTTCATCAAAGCGTACCCTTCCGATGCATAACCTAGTCCTGAGGCTGCTCCTCCATCCCCTTGCCTCATGCCTTGACCATCTCTGCTTTGCTTACATCCTGCCATCAGGCTACCTCCCGCTTGCTTGCACCTCATGTCATCTGTCTGTCGCCCATTCCTACTAGATTGTAAGCTCCTCAGAGCAGGGCCCTCTTTCCTCTTGTTGTCAAAACCCTCTTCTCGACACATTTCACTCACAGCCCTCTCTTACTCAGCGACCATCTTTACCCGCTTTTTCTCCTGCTGGTAAAAGTTCATCTCTATCTATGGCCACCAGCTCCTAGTAGTACGCTGATCACTCACTCGCTACTTACATCTAAGCTGTATTATGATTTGAGAATTGTGGTGCTCTTTTTTACCTGTACTCTAATTTTGTTATTTATTTGCTGTAATGTTAAGTTTTGGTTCCCTGTGCTGTCCTCTGTACGGCACTGCGAAACACTTGTGGCGCCTTATAAATAAAATATAATAATAATATTAATCTGTGGTATAGTTAATTTCACTATACACAACACACCTACCTAAACAGGTCTGTCTGTCAGTGCGGCGCCTCCCCGCACCAATCCAGGGGCAAATGCAGGATTTCTAGAGGGGGTTTTCCATATGCAATCTACAGTCTTCCACTCTGCAAAACATTGGATCAAGGGGGTCATTCTGAGTTGATCGCTCGCTGCCAATTTTCACAGCGCAGCGATCAGGTAAAAAACGGCAAAACTGCGCATCCGTATGTACCACAATGCGCAGGCGCATCGTTTGGGTACAAAGAGGATTGGTGCTGGGTGATGGATTTTGCGAAGATTCCATTCGCACAGCCGAACGCAAGGCAATTGACAGAAAGAGGGCGTTTATGGGTGTCAACTGACCGTTTTCTGGGAGTGTTTGGAAAAACGCAGGCATGTCCAGGCGTTTGCAGGGCGGGTGTTTGACGTCAATTCCGGCACCAAAAAGACTGAAGTGATCGCAAGGACTGAGTAAGTCCAGAGCTACTCTAAAACTGCACAAAATGTTTTTGCTGCGCTCGGCTGCACACGCATTAGCACACTTGCAAAGCGAAAATACACTCGCCCGTGGGCGGCGACTATGCATTTGTATGGCTGCTAAAAGTAGCTAGCGAGTGATCAACTCGGAATGACCCCCCAAGTGCGGGAGTCTGAGGGAGCAGTAGAAGAAACAGTACTGACCCTGGAACATATATGTGCACATTAGTGTTTTTAAACATTAATAGTGCATGGAATATGTATTAATAATTAACACTATAGATGGTCTAGAGGAGCGACTGTGTCAAACATATTTAACTAATCTAAATAAAATAAGTGGTCAGTCAAGGGTTAAACATATCATCATAACACACATTCTCTCACCTCATGCCTCTTCTTCCTGGCAGCTACTCTCAAAATACTAATGCTCATTACTTCCATTCAAAACAATAGTAATGAATGCCGCCGTTCAAAATATGAATAATTTCTTGCGTTCACATTTTATGGTATCAGCAAGGGTGTAGCTACCATAGGTGCAGGGAGTGCAGCTACTATGGGGCCCAGAGCTGAGAGGGGCCCACCTTCCCTGTCACAGTAACGTGTTATATACATTTTTCACCATTGGGTGGTACGTAGGGTTCCTTTAAAAAAATTTCCTTGGGGCCTGCAATATATCTAGGTATGTCCCTGGACCTGCTCATTGTAGTGTGGTATAAAATGAACTGGAGGGCATTTTAATGTTATATAATATGAACCGGGCACTGTAATGAGGCACAATACGAATGGGGAACACTAGATCTGTTTTAAACAAACTGGTCCCCACTCATGACCTTTTCATTTCCAACTCCCTGCACCTACTAGCCATTACTGAAACTTGGATTATTCCCTCTGACACTAATTCTCCTGCTGCTCTCTCTGCTGGGGGCCTCGCATTCACACACACACCCCGACCTGGGGGTCGACATGGGAGTGGTGTTGGGGTCCTTTTACCTTCTAGTTACTCCTACCAACTCATACTATCAGAACCATCCCTCACATTCTCTACATTTGAGGTCCACGCTATTCGCCTCTTCCAACCAGTGCATCTTAGAGTAGCTGTCATTTACCGCCCCCCTGGCATTGCTTCCAAATTCATCAACAACTTTGCTTCCTGGCTTACTCGCTTCCTCTCTTCTGACATTCCCTCCATTATCCTAGGCGATTTCAACATCCCTATCGATATCCCCACACAATCCCCTGCCTCTAAACTCCTTAACCTCACCACTTCACTTGGTCTCTCGCAGTGTACCTCCTCACCCTCCCATGTGAATGGGAGCTCACTGGATCTGGTCTTCACTCACAGTTGTGATATTTCTGATTTTTCCAACTCCCCATTTCCCCTCTCTGACCACCACCTACTCTCCTTTAACCTATCTCTCTCTGCTTCCCCATCTCTACCTCCTAAAGCTACTATCACTAAGCGTAACATTGAGGCTATTGACACCACATTCCTTTCCTCCCTGTTTGAGTCACTTTTCTCTCCTATTCTCTCTCTCTCTCTCATGCCCTGAACAAGCCACTTCCATATACAATGCATCCCTTACTTCTGCTCTTGACTCTGTTGCTCCACCAACCACTATTTACCCTCGCAAATTAACACCTCAACCTTGGCTCACCAAATGCACCAGATATCTACACAAATGCTCACGTACTGCTGAGCGCCACTAGAGGAAATCACGCTCTAAGGCAGACTTCCTCCATTTCAAACTTATGTTCTCATCCTTCAGTGCTGCCCTTTCAATTGCTAAACAGTCATACTTCAAAAACCTCATCTCCTCCCAGTCTTCCAACCCCTGGCGCCTCTTTTCTACTCTCAACTCGCTCCTCTGCCCACCTCCACCTCGTCTCCCTTCCTCATTTTCTGCTCTTGACTTTGCCACTTACTTCACATCCAAAATTGACTCCATACGTCAGGATATCACACCAGACCATCAGCATCCAGCCTCCTCCCATCCCTTACACCCCTACCCATCCCTCTCACCAACTCTGACATCTTTCTCCCATGCATCTGGTGAGGAAGTCATGGCCCTCATTCGTTCCTGTCCCCTCACCACCTCCCCACTTGACCCTATCCCCTCCCACCTTCTACACAACCTCTCTCCTTCTGCCTGTTCCCATCTTTCCCACCTTCTCAATCTCTCCCTCTCATCAGGCACTGTCCCCTCTGCCTTCAAGCATGCACTCATCTTTCCTATTCTTAAAAAACCTACCCTTGATCCAAACACTCTCTCCAACTACCGACCCATCTTTCTTCTCCCTTTTGCCTCCAAACTCCTTGAGCGTATTCTCTACAATCGCCTAACTTCCTTTCTTTCCTCACACTCACTGCTTGACCCATTCCAGTCTGGCTTCCATCCTCTCCACTTCACTGAAGCTGCCCTTACATAAGTCTGCAATGACCTCCATGCTGTTAAATCTAAGGGCCACTACTCTCTAGTTATTCTTCTTGACCTCTCTGCTGCTTTTGACACTGTGGACCACCCTCTCCTACTGCAAATCCTTCACTCCATTGGTCTGCATGATACTGCCCTCACTTGGCTGTCTTCCTACCTCTCTGACCATTCATTCTCTGTCTCCTCTCACGACTCCACCTCCCCATCACTTCCACTAACTATAGGTGTACCCCAAGGTTCTGTCCTTGGTCCTCTTCTTTTCTCTCTCTATATGTACTCCCCAGGTAAGCTCATTAGTTCTTTTGATTTCCAATATAATCTCTATGCTGATGACACTCAAATCTATCTTTCCTCTCCAGACCTCTCCCCTGATCTCCTCACTTGTATCTCCAACTGTCTCTCTGCTATCTCTGTTTGGATGTCCCAGCGCTTTCTTAAACTTAACATGTCTAAGACCGAGCTGATACTTATTCCAGTGTCATCTGCTGACTTATGACTATACAGCCTATTGGTATTGCTATTAAACAATTAGGAATTTGGGTATATCAATATCCACTTTTAACATTACTAACTGGTCCCATATGGCAGGTAAAATCTTATGTCCACTATGGTAATGAGTTAGGACTAGAGAGAGGAGGGGCTTCCACGGGCCATTGTAATCAGCTCTGTTATTGTTTTATATATATTTTAACTGATGTCACCTTCACTCAAAAAAAACTCCTGTACTACTGCAGGTCATTTATCTATGATATAGAAATATAAATGGTGCTGAATTATAACTCATAACCTCCGCCCTCCCTGCTTAAAATCATTTTGTTTATTGTTAAGCTTTGATTGACTCCGGAGTATCAAACTACAACTTCCAGAAGGCATTGGGAATCTCCGCTGGCCCGAGCGGCCGATACGTCACTTCCGCTTCCGGTTCCGGCGGAAACTCCATATATGGACTGTCCATGGGAATAAGAGAACTACGATTCCCATAAGGCTATGCGCCATTCAGCGCGATCGATCAGAAACGGATATTCCATATTTAATATGCGTATTTTATGTACATTATGTTAACAATATTGTATGTACGATAGTGCACCATGTACTTATTTTGGATTTTGGATATATTATCTTAATCGGGATCAATAAGGAACAGGAAGTGGACTAATTGATTGTTCCACTTCCTGCTACTCACAGATAGGCTGGTGGTCTCATAAATACCTAGTCTCCTCACAGTCCAGATATGTCTTGACAAAGGTCACACGACCGAAACGCGTCGACATTATCTGGACTGTGAGTAGCAAGATTCCTATTCTTCAATTCCCCTATTTTTGAATTTTTAAAAGGCCAACAAAAATATTTTTTTAAACAGGGAATTATTTTTGCACATTTTTTATGTATGTTATTATATTTTTTTTAAATTTATTTTTTTGTTCTGTCGGAATGGATTAAAGAAGTATCTGTTTTTATAAGCACCATTTGCATTTGGGATTTTTTTGGGACTATCACACATCATCAAGTGTGATTAATAGACTTTATAAGATCCTTCCTGCCATCACACACTGATTGGTGAAGTTGTTTAAGACAGAATAGACAGAATAAATCATTCAAGTCCGCAAAGATACCCTGATAGGATTCCTCCATGCCACTTCAACGTGAGTCTGGGTACGCCCACATTTGAGTGCTAAGGTGTGAAAGATACCGTTAGAGGAACGTCTGTCATACATCTTGTGTGAGTTCGGGTACGCTTGTGTATTAATCCCTTCTGGATTAAACTTTTTACCCATGGTCTGGGAGAGTCTCCATATAATTAATATCTGTATGGGCACCTCACCATCTATTTTTCGATGTGAGTGGGACATGCAATAATTATTCGTTTCCCACCAATTACCAGTGCCTCATTATTTGTGCACATTTCTTCTTAAAACAATACTACACACTGTCTGCTGTTATTTTTTTTCTCTGCATACTTGTGAGCTACCAAACCAGAACATTGGAGTTTGCGGACAACATCACTCAGGGATAAAGAAACCTTGATAGGAACAGAACTGCAAGTTCCAGTGTGAGTTGGGGTACGCCTCATTTTTTGTGAAAAATAGAAAGCTTAAAGATACCTTTTGAGGAATGTACTCGACATCCCTTGTGTGAGTCTTTGGTACGCCTATGTATGACTAATTCATCACACCTAATGTTTAGTCACTTGGATGCTGCTAACATCACTGCGTTGAAAGATACCTTTATGGGCACATCTATACATTGCTCAGTGTGAGTGGGGTACGCGAGACAATTGTGGATCACCATTCATTCCACCTGTTTTATAATTGTTTCATTTTTGGATTATTAGCAATATTACACATTGCATGTTATCTCTTTGTTTCACATGTATGGATAACCTCGACTCAATTCTATTGGACGAGATCACAATACTTCCATAAGGAGTGAATTAATTCTGAGGTCATCCATCTTTAAGAGGAACGTATTGTATATATTATTTTTTTTATATCACTTATCTTATAAGCGCCCAGGACACAGTCTGGTGTCTATTTATTGTTGTATGACAAATATCTCTGCCACCTGATACTTATTCCAGTGTCTGCTGATGTAGCTATGTTTATTTA
Source organism: Pseudophryne corroboree (assembly GCF_028390025.1). Lineage (NCBI taxonomy): Eukaryota > Metazoa > Chordata > Amphibia > Anura > Myobatrachidae > Pseudophryne > Pseudophryne corroboree. The sequence continues at coordinate 757,724,386 of NC_086448.1, forward strand.
CTCTGTACTTGTCCTATATTGTCATCAACTTTAAGTTGCTGTTTTCCTGTTTTGATTATTTGTTTATGTATTCTGTAATTGGGAGCTGCGGAACCCTTGTGGCGCCATATAAATAAAGGACAATAATAATAATAATATATCATAATGTGAATTGGGGATACTGTGCGGCATAATCTGTACTGGCAGCTCTGAAATGTGACATAGGGTGAACTTACGCACTACTGTGATTCATAAAAGAAACTTCGGCACTACTATGGGGCATAACATTAAATAAGGCTCTACTAAAGTTCAGAAAATTAACTAGGGCACTATTATTGGACATAAAATTAACAACTGCTGCAGAGAGGTGTCTCTCTAGAAACATTGGGATGGGGGGTCCCTTCAAAATGTTGCTATGGGGCTTACAAAGTTCTGGCTATGCCCCTGATCTCCCCCTATATTTATTGGGCTTCTATGGGTTTAAAGAACATCACTGCTGTTATTTAATGACTTTCGCATGCATTGAATACACCAAAACATGACCCAAGGTTTACATGAATCAGTATACAGTATTTGAAACCCTTCACAAACCCCCTCTAAAAATAGTACATTGAATTACATACATTTTTTAAAAAATAATATCTGTTATTGTAATCAACCATTTCATTAGATTTTGGCAAGCTTGTTTTCATACACACATGAGGCCAAGAACTAGAAGTGAGATATTGCTACATAAATGGGTAATGCTGACAGGTCTGACAGCGCAGATAATGGCATTGGGGAGAATCAGGTGAAATGGGTAATACTTGCAGCTATAAATTCAGGAACGGATGGTGGTGTGCTGTAGAATGTAACGCAAGGATATTATATCCCTGAGTACTGATCAGCCTCGCTGGTGTCTCTCGTGGAAAGGCTAAAACTTTTATAGGCTATATCGAAGCAATGTATCATATATAATAAAACTCATTTAAAGAAATTTGGAAACATTTAATAGTTGGTTGGGGACGTAAATGACTCAGTAGTGAATAGAACATTTGATGTATAATTACTATGAAACCCAGTAATCTCTAGATAGCATGGCTATAAGAATAAAATAAATCACCTTGTATAATATTACCTTCAATTGTTCTGAAAAGAATATAAAGGCATATTTATACAGGGCACCCCCCTACTCCATATACTGCTCCCGCCATATACTACATACACTGCACCCCCAAGGTTACATTCCATCCAGGGACTATGCAACAAGTAGCAGCAGTAACCAGGAAACAGATGCAGGAACGACCAGACGCTCAGAGTGGAGGCACCGGGGACACGTGGGGCTACTTACCGGTAGGGGAAGAAGGTGAATCAGTCTAGCAGGAAGGGGTTAGACCCTGTGTGTGTGAAGGGTGAGCAGTGTGGGAGGAGGGGACGGTGCACACCCCGCACAGGCTATACGCAGACCCTCCGACCAGCTGCTGGTGGCTACTGGTGTCCTCTACCCCCAGACTGTCCAGGAGCTTACACGTGCCAGTACTGGTGTATATAGTGCAACATCATTACAGCCTGCCCATCACAGGTATACAGTGTATATATATATATATATATATCCATCCTCCAATGGTCCGGCACTCCCTTTAAAAAACATTACTTAGCTGGTTCAAAAAAATATAAAACTGTGTTTAGGCGCTGTTCACTTGCAGTATACTGTTCTTAAATCCTTCAATATTCGTGAGTGGTACACCAAGAAACACACCCTCTTAATAAAGAACTTACATTAGGATTCCCACCCGCAGGCCAAACAAGGTATCTTTAACCCCCGATATAATTTCTTCAATATATAATAAAACGGGATAACTTCATAACATATGATCACTTACATATTAATTCTAGAGATGTGCACCGGACATTTTTCGTGTTTTGTGTTTTGGTTTTGGATTCGATTCCGCGGTCGTGTTTTGGATTCAAACGTGTTTTGGCAAAACCTCCCTGAAAATTTTTTGTCGGATTCGGGTGTGTTTTGGATTCGGGTGTTTTTCTTCAAAAACCCCTCAAAAACAGCTTAAATCATAGAGTTTGGGGGTAATATTGATCCTATAGTATTATTAACCTCAATAACCATAATTTCCACTCATTTCCAGTCTATTCTGAACACCTCACACCTCACAATATTATTTTTAGTCCTAGAATTTGCACCGAGGTCGCTGGATGACTAAGCTAAGCGACCCAAGTGGCCGGCACAAACACCTGGCCCATCTAGGAGTGGCACTGCAGTGTCAGACAGGATGGCACTTAAAAAAATTGGCCCCAAACATCACATGATGCAAAGATAAATAAATAAAAAAAAGAGGTGCAAGATGGAATTGTCCTTGGGCCCTTCCATCCACCCTTATGTTGTATAAACAGGACATGCACACTTTAACAAACCCATCATTTCAGCGACAGGGTCTGCCACACAACTGTGGCTGAAATGACTTGTTGGTTTGGGCCCCCACCAAAAAAAGAAGCAATCAATCTCTCCTTGCTCAAACTGGCTCTACAGAGGCAAGATGTCGACCTCATCATCATCCTCCGATTCCTCACCCCTTTCACTGTGTACATCCCCCTCCTCACAGAGTATTAATTTGTCCCCACTGGAATCCACCATCTCAGGTCCCTGTGTACTTTCTGGAGGCAATTGCTGGTGAATGTCTCCTTGTTGGAATTGATTATAATTCATTTTGATGAACCTCATCTTCTCCACATTTTGTGGAAGTAACCTCGTATGCCGATCGCTGACAAGGTGACCGGCTGCACTAAACACTCTTTCGGAGTACACACTGGAATGGGGGCAACTTAGGTAAAATAAAGCCAATTTGTGCAAGGGCCTCCAAATTGCCTCTTTTTCCTGCCGGTATACGTACGGACTGTCTGACATGCCTACTTGGATGCGGTCACTCATATAATCCTCCACCATTCTTTCAATGGTGACAGAATCATATGCAGTGACAGTAGACGACATGTCAGTAATCGTTGGCAGGTCCTTCAGGCCGGACCAAATGTCAACATTCGCTCCTGACTGCCCTGCATCACTGCCAGCGGGTGGGCTCGGAATTCTTAGCCTTTTCCTCGCAGCCCCAGTTGCGGGAGAATGTGAAGGAGGAGCTGTTGACGGGTCACGTTCCGCTTGAATTGACAAGTGTCTCACCAGCAGGTCTTTGAACTTGTGTCTGCCGGAAAGAGAGATACAACATAGGCTTTAGATCTAGGATCGAGCACGGTGGCCAAAATGTAGTGCTCTGATTTCAAAAGATTGACCACCCGTGAATCCTGGTTAAGCGAATTAAGGGCTCCATCCACAAGTCCCACATGTCTAGCGGAATCGCTCCATTTTAGCTCCTCCTTCAATCTCTCCAGCTGCTTCTGCAAAAGCCTGATGAGGGGAATGACCTGACTCAGGCTGGCAGTGTCTGAACTGACTTCACGTGTGGCAAGTTCAAAGGGTTGCAGAACGTTGCACAACATTGAAATCATTCTCCACTGCGCTTGAGTCAGGTGCATTCCCCCTCCTTTGCCTATATTGTAGGCAGATGTATAGGCTTGAATGGCCTTTTGCTGCTCCTCCATCCTCTGAAGCATATAGAGGGTTGAATTCCACCTCGTTACCACCTCTTGCTTCAGCTGATGGAGGAGCAGGTTCAGGAGTGTTTGCTGGTGCTCCAGTCTTTGGCACGTGGTGGCTGAATGCCGTAAGTGCCCCGCAATTCTTCGGGCCACCGACAGCATCACTTGCACGCCCCTGTCATTTTTTAAAAAATTCTGCACCACCAAATTTAATGTATGTGCAAAACATGGGAGGTGCTGGAATTTGCCCACATGTAACGCACGCACAATATTGGTGGCGTTGTCCGATGTCACAAATCCCCAGGAGAGTCCAATTGGGGTAAGCCGTTCTGCGATGATGTTCCTCAGTTTCCGTAAGAGGTTGTCAGCTGTGTGCCTCTTATGGAAAGCGGTGATACAAACCGTAGCCTGCCTAGGAACGAGTTGGCGTTTGCGAGATGCTGCTACTGGTGCCGCCGCTGCTGTTCTTGCTGCGGGAGGCAATACATCTACCCAGTGGGCTGTCACAGTCATATAGTCCTGAGTCTGCCCTGGTCCACTTGTCCACATGTCCGTAGTTAAGTGGACATTGGGTACAACTGCATTTTTAAGGACACTGGTGACTCTTTTTCTGACGTCTGTGTACATTTTCGGTATCACCTGCCTAGAGAAGTGGAACCTAGATGGTATTTGGTACCGAAAGACACACTACCTCAAGAAATTCTCTAATTTCCTGTGAATTAACGGTGGATACCGGACACACGTTTAACACCAACACAGCTGCCAAGGCCTGAGTTATCCGCTTTGCAGCAGGATGACTGCTGTGATATTTCATCTTCCTCGCAAAGGACTGTTGGACAGTCAATTGCTTACTGGAAGTAGTACAAGTGGTCTTCCGACTTCCCCTCTGGGATGACCATCGACTCCCAGCAGCAACAACAGCAGCGTCAGGAGCAGTAGGCGTTACACTCAAGGATCCATCGGAGGAATCCCAGTTAGGAGAGAACTCGTCAGACTTGCCAGTGACATGGCCTGCAGGACTATTGGCGTTCCTGTCTAAGGAGGAAATTGACACTGAGGGAGTTGGTGGTGTGGTTTGCAGGAGCTTGGGTACAAGAGGAAGGGATTTAGTTGGCAGTGGACTGCTTCCGCTGTCACCCAAAGTTTTTGAACTTGCCAATGACTTATGATGAATGCGCTCCAGGTGACGTATAAGGGAGGATGTTCCTAGGTGGTTAACGTCCTTACCCCTACTTATTACAGCTTGACAAAGGCAACACACATCCGCATTTCTGTTAAAATAATTCCACACCGAAGAGGTGATTTTTTTTTTGTAATTTGACCAGGCATGTCAATGGCCATATTCATCCCACGGACAACAGGTGTCTCCCTGGGTGCCTGACGTAAACAAACCACCTCACCATCAGAATCCTCCTTGTCAATTTCCTCCTCAGCGCCAGCAACACCCATATCCTCATCCTGGTGTACTTCAACAGTGACATCTTCAATTTGACTATCAGGAACTGGACTGTGGGTGCTCCTTACAGCACTTGCAGGGGGCATGCAAATGGTGGAAAGCGCCACCTCTTCCCGTCCAGTGTTGGGAAGGTCAGGCATCGCAACCGACACAATTGGACTCTCCTTGGGGATTTGTGATTTAGAAGAACGCACAGTTCTTTGCTGTGCTTTTGCCAGCTTAAGTCTTTTCATTTTTCTAGCTGGAGGATGAGTGCATCCATCCAGAGGCGGAACTACCGCCAGTGCAACCAGTGCGTTGCACTGGGGCCCGCCTCTGTCCAGGGGCCCAAAGCATGTAATGAGTCAAACTGACTCATTACATGCCGCTGTGCGCTGCGGGCAACCGCTGCCCGCAGCGCACAGCCGCCCAGAGAGGAGAGGAGCAGCGGTACGGGGGAAGGAGGAAGAGGGAGGTGGAGGAGGGAGCCGCAGCAGCGCTTTGTTACTGGTTGAGGCACTGCTGCTGCCCCTCTGCTTCACTATAGGCTGTCTTCCGAGAACAGCCTATAGTGAAGCAGAGGGGCAGCAGCAGCAGCGCCTCCACCAATAACACAGCGCTGCTGCGGCTCCCTCCTCCACCTCCCTCCTCCTCCTTCTCTCCTGCCCGGGAATCGTCTGACGCTGCACCGAGGAGCCTGAGCCAGCGGAGAGGGTAAGTATAATTCTTCTTTCTTTCTTTCTTTCTTTCTTTCTTTCTTTCTTTCTTTCTTTCTTTCTTTCTTTCTTTCTTTCTTTCTTTCTCTTTCTTTCTTTCTTTCTTTCTTTCCACAAAAAAGAAGGACTGTCTGCCACAATGTGTAAAAAGGGGGAATCTGCTTGCCGCAATGTGTAAAAAGGGGGAATCTGCCTGCCGTAATGTGTAAAATGGGGGAATCTGCCTGTCGTAATGTGTAAAATGGGGGAATCTGCCTGCCGCTATGTGTAAAAAGGGGGAATCTGCTTGCCGCAATGTATAAAAAGGGGGAATCTGCTTGCCGCAATGTGTAAAAAGGGGGAATCTGCCTGCCGTAATGTGTAAAAAGGGGGATGCTGTCTGCCGTAATGTGTGACAAGGGCACGCTGTCTGCCGTAATGTGTAACAAGGGCACGCTGTCTGCCGTAATGTGTAACAAGGGCACGCTGTCTGCCGTAATGTGTAACAAGGGCACGCTGTCTGCCGTAATGTGTAACAAGGGCACGCTGTCTGCCATTATGTGTAACACGGGCACGCTGTCTGCCGTAATGTGTAACAAGGGCCCGCTGTCTGCCGTAATGTGTAACAAGGTCACGCTGTCTGCCGTAATATGTAAAAAGGGGACGCTGTCTGCCATTATGTGTAAAAGGGGCACGCTATCTGCCGTTATGAGTAAAAAGTGTACGCTGTCTGCCGCTATGTTTAACAAGGGCACGCTGTCTGCCGTTATGTGAAAAAAGTGTACGCTGTCTTCCGCTATGTGTAACAAGGGCACGCTGTCTGCCGTTATGTGTAAAAAGGGTACGCTGTCTGCCGCTATGTTTAACAAGGGCACGCTGTCTGCCGTTATTTGTAAAAAATGTACGCTGTCTGCCGCTATGTGTAACAAGGGCGCGCTGTCTGCCGTTATGTGTAAAAAGGGGACGCTGTCTGCTGCTATGTGTAAAAAGG